>NC_088396.1:3305000-3482500 GCF_034236695.1 Oncorhynchus nerka | reverse complement strand
GTGGCAGCTAGTAGGCCGGTGACGACGACTGCCGAGCGCCACCCGAACAGAAGGGGAGCCACCTTCGGTAGGAGTCGTGACACCTATTTGATGTCTGGGTTGTATGTACTGTACATAACTTCCAACAACCTCATGGAGGAACAGAGTGGAGGAAACATACACATCAACAGGAGGTCAACCTGGGAACAAACTACTGGTTAGTTGACATCGTTCCGCAGTGACAAGTAAAAAGAGACGCCTGATTGGTTTACCACGAGGCCTTTGTTTTACCGAGCTGTCATCCAATAGTTAGTGGCACTGGACCTCCTGTATCTGATCGATTTATATACACATACACCAAGCCAGATCGTTAATTGAACAACAATGAGACATTGACCATGTTTACATGCACACCAATATCCCGTTATTATTTGGGATTCTCAAGTATTCTGTTTTTGAGTTGACACACAGTATAAACATCATTTTGAGAGACCCGAATAAGATGCCTGGGAGATGATGATCAGACAGGATACTGTGGCATGTAAACCTCTTTTTCCCATTTACCGTTGCTATTCGCAGTCTGAGTAAGCTTTTTCGCATAGTATCACTTCTGAAGTTGAAATGGGAACAGTAATAGGAATAGTAACTGAAGTCTGGTGACTGATTGTAAGCCTCAGTTGTAGCCTACTATAATATTAACTCCTGCAGAGTAAAGTGTTTCTTGCAGTAAAATTATGGACCAAATGTCAAGAACAGGAGTGGAAAAGTGAATGCGCTAAGCTTGTTATGTAGCACAAAAAAAAAATTTGCAACATAAAATCTGACAGAAGTTCACTTTCAAACAAATCATGCAGCCAAGACAAACTGAAATACTATCAGAAACATGTTGTATCGTTTTCACAGCTTTTTATTTCCATAAAACCGGTCAACAAACTGAAATTATGCACAGAAAATCTCTCCGGTCCCTAAACGTCTTCTCACCACGAGAGAATTAGAAATGAAAGAGAAAACTTTACCGATGTCAACTAGATTGTTGATGAATCATTAGTTCTAGCAATTTTTGACATTATTCGGCAAGGCTTTATGACAGAAGAGAAGTTGCATGTACCAAATTATAGACAGGTTGACTAACAAATCGCCTACCTAATGTCGTAAATTGTAATTAGCAAAATATCTAAATGAGGCTTCAAAACGTCTTTTTTTTTGCACCCCTTTCCCCCCAAAACATTCTGCGGTCCCTGGCCAAAATAAGAATATTCTCTTTATTAATGGATACAGGGATACTCGTGAGCGGGATATCAAAGGTGCGTGTAAACATCTTATCTTGAATAAGACCTTAACCGGGATATGAGCTACTTCACGAAATACTCTGTGCATGTAAACGTGGTCTTTGGTTGAACCTGACCACTATGTGGGATAAAGCCCTAGTAGCCTGGTACTGAGTATAATAGTGGGTCTGCTATATCTGATAAATACCTCAGTGAATCTAGCTTCGCTAACTGACTCTCACAGGCATTACTGGGATTAAGTTAGCTAGTTCCCAAAGTTCATTATGTAGATAAATGCATCTCTTAACCTTGCTAAAGAGCCTGAGTGGAAACCCTTCTCCCACACAAAGCTATCTTAAACACCAAAGAGCTTCAGAGAGTTGACCATAACCAAGGCTCTATTGTGGCGATGCCTTTAAGATGATGTCAAATGAGAGACAATTCTTCTTCTTTGTAAAAGGTGTACAGTGAACTCTGATGGTGAGAATCATGGGCATGAGAATGAACCATGTATAGTGGTTAAAAAGTGGTCAGATCAGTACTGTATTGAGTTCTAATCTAACTCCCAACATAATGGTGGGTATCTTGAACACCATGTACTCTACAGACAAGACTGATGTTGAGTTACTTGTTCTGACACTATGGGAAGTTTTAGGAATCTATAAGTATGTTTAATGAGCCACCTGTGTGCATTGCATTACAGTATGAATATGAACACATTTATTTCTATTGAAAGGCTGTTATAACAGGCCATGAGCTGTTATAACTGCTTACAACAAATAAGTATGTGATAAACGGCACTATGAATGCAGTAATTCAAAATAAGTGTCAACAAAGACTTTCCTCTACAGCTGTTGAGTATGAGTATCTCTTTTTGTCAAATGTTGTCTCAGCATTGTGATTAGATTAGATACACACACAGTTGATTAAACCAATTGAGTGCTCTATCTCTGAGTTATAGCACTGGTGATTATACAGAGTCTATATATTCTAGAGACCTTCTCTCTCTGCGTGTGTGTATGTGTGTGTAGTTGTTTGAGTGCCTGTGTGTGCATGCATGGCTGTGTGAATGTGTGTATCCATAGTGATGAGTGACACAACAGCAGGTGCTCAGAGAACCGTGGAGAGTGCTTTCATTTTGCCACTTAGACGACAAATTACCCAGACAATGGACCGTGCGAGCCAGACCCCTAATTCAATTCCAACTGTTGACTCGGGGCATTCGCCATCCGCCTGCATGTGTTCGCCTGCCAAGGGAGAAGGACATTCTCTCCCAAAAACATAATCTTGGTGCAGTCAAACAAAATGAAAGGTAATATTCTTTATCTGGCCCAAGATAGCAGCAGATGAACTGCCCTAATATGAGCGCAAATAAGATTTAGAGATTCCATGCTTCAGCCGTCCCTCAACTCAGTAATTTGGATCAATAGTGTTTGCCGGGTGTAGCACATAGAGAGAAAAGAAGAGAGAGAAAGAGAGAGAGAGGGGTGTGGGAGAAAGAGAGAGAGAGAGGAGGATATAGCGAGGGAGGACAGAACACACACGCATCACAATAGGGGAGCGGGCTCAGCACAGCAAACAGAGCTGTATTCAAATTTCACTGATGTCAAATTAATTTCCATGTTATCTGGAAATTCAATTAGATGGGAACCCCTCTCTCCCTCTGCCCCCCCCCCCACCCCCCCATCCCTTTTCTCCTCCTTTGTGAGTAAGAGTGTCGGACATCCCTGTGTGACAGATTACATTGCTCAAAGTGCATATCAGGGTGAAGTGTTGAGGCTCGCTAATCCGCCCCCTAAATTCTCAATTAGTGTAAAATGAGGCCATAAATCACGGGGACAGGCCGATCGATGGAAACGTTGTTTTACGAGTGATAGGCAGCCTCCCCAAAGGTTACTGTTTAAGTTGGTTTAAGGTTACAGCTCTTTCTGGGCTGGAGGCGGGCTGGCATGGATGGTGTGTATGTTTCTGTGTGTGTATGTGAGAGGGAGAGAGAGAGAGAGAGAGAGAGATAGAAAGAGAGAGAGAGTGGGGGGGGGGGTCCATGAGGGAGTGTGTGTTGGCCTGGGTTGCGGTGGGGTGGGCTGGGGGGGTCGAACTCAATCTATATGATGCAGGGCCAGGGCCCTTTGGGGATACAGCAGAGGGACAGCACCAATTTTTAGCCCATCAGCCGCCCAATTTTTCTCCTTTTCATACCTGCTGTAGTAAATGAGAAACAAATTAAATTTTGCCCCACTATCTCCACCGAAACCATTTAAATCCTTTATGGAAACCAAATTGTCCCCAGACAAATCGCCCCTGGATCTGTGGAAATACACTATGGCGGTGGAACCAAAATACATTTGTGTCACTCTGGATATGGCATTGTCTGTAATGCCATTCATTGGAGAGTTCTGGTGAAAGAGAGAGGGTGGAAATAAAATAAGGGGCACTTTTGTAAGAACAAAAGGTGGAGAAAGAGATCCCGGCTCTTCATTTTCTCCCTCTTTCTTTCTCCCCTCTATGTCTCTCCCTTGCGCCCACTTCCCCAGTGCTGCATTTTATTAATTTTCTGCCAGAATTTTTGCATTCATGAGGCTGAGATTGAAATGTAAATGAGGTTTGGGTGAAGCGAGGAGAGAGGGGAGCCGCCTCAGCAGTGGCCCAGGCCAAACAGGCACGAGTCGACGTGTGTTAGGGAGAGAGAGGGGGACTCTACAGCGGTGCGCGTCATTCCCCAGATTACAAGCTCCCTGACATCAATCATGCCATCAGGGAAACAATGCATAAAACAGGTCCAACAAGGGCAATGAAAAATCACAGACAGAGCGGCAGTGGATGGAGCGGGAGGGGGAGAGAGGGGAAGGAGGGAGGAGGAGGAGGAGGAGGAGGAAGGAGTGAGAGAGGGACTGGTATTGCTCTATACCTTCACTGGGCCGGGTGATTAGTCAGCCAGAGAGGAAAAAGAGAGACAGTGGGAAAGAGAGTGAAAGGGAGAAGGGGGAGCCAGAGGATGAGGCCACATTGACAAGATGACACTGGGGATTTCTTCTTATAAAGGAGTGCTCAGATGTCTTTGTCACCCATTAGAAGACTGTTTTTCAGGAGACATTCTGTATTGTAAATGGTCCAGTGAAAATATGACAATGCAGGCAAGTATACAGGCCTCGAATCACCTTAGGCTATCTGCAAAATTTGAAAATGATCAATGTGTGTGTGTGTGTGTGTGTGTGTTTGTGTGTGTGTGTGTTGTTATTGTATTGCGATTCCATTGTTTAACTTACAGGATGACATGGAACGTAGGCTTACAAAACATAACCTATCCGATCTTAAAGAATTGATGATTGGAAATGCAAGTTGTTTTTTATCCTCATTGTTGACTTAAATTGGATATCCTGCTTTTCTACAGCAATGATGTCTGTACCACGGAGGGGTCAGCTTTTATCATGGTGCTTCTCATCAGGTCCAAGTCTAACTACATCTGGGCCATTACTGATGACATCATCATGTATTAGGCCTTTTTGGGGACTGGTGGAATTCTCTCTCTCTTTCTTCCCCGCTCAGTGGCTATGTGTCTGCTTTGTGTCCTCAACAACTAAAAGCTAATGTGCTGAAAGCCTGGTTCTTGTCTCCCTGAGCTTATTGAAATCATGTGAATGCCATTTATGCTTAATACTTCTTGGTCTGCCACGAATGGAAGCGAGCTGGCAGCTCCTGAGGAGAGATGAGAAGACCTCAGGGGAATACGCTGCCATCAAGGTCGAGAGAGAGAGAGAGAGAGAGAGAGAGAGAGAGAGAGAGAGAGAGAGAGAGAGAGATAGAGAGAGAGAGAGAGAGAGAGAGAGAGAGAAAACACTCGACAGCTGACAGGCAAACCAAAACATTTCTCATAATTTGATTAGGTTACAATGACAATCTTTATTTATAGTCGAGGCCTCAGATGCCAGGAGACGGGGGTGGGGGTAGGGGGGGGTGGGCGTGCTGCTTTTGTAGCATCGGATTTCAAATTAACTTCTGTTTGTTTCCCTGACTGGAATCAAAATAACAACAAGCGGCGCTTCATGTGAGGTAAAGGCTAATTACAGAAAACAGTGTTGTCCATCCAGTGTGTTGGCCCCAAACCCTCGGCACACTCCTTTGCCTCATTAGGTGCGTGATCATTCGTTTCATTTAGCGAGGGGTCGGCCTCCCCATCAAAGCGACACAGAGGCAGAGATATTGGCGTACACGAACACCTTCCATATGCATGAGGATGACAGCGAGACAGGGCTGTTCTGGAAGCTTTGAAATAATAATGCGGCAAATGAGAACGTCTCAAGATGCTATACAACATCTCATTAAGTCTCAGAGTAGGTTGTACAAAAAGCCTAAATAGGAAAGCTTGAAAAGGAAGAATGGCGGCGCTTTAACAATAACAGTATTTATGTTCATTTGTTCACATCAAATTGTTGCTTCCCTACTAAGATTGGAGCAGCAGTGGTGGGGTTTGAACTTGGGGTTAATGAAAAAGTCCCAAGCGTCAAGTTACCAGCTCTTCTAGCCACCCGCCTGCCACCGAAACAAACATTTCATTTTTGCACCAAATGTTTCTCTGCCGAGAGAAGCCATTTCACCTTCTGTTTTATCGACCCCCCCCCCCCCCGCATCATATCTTTCAATTGAAATTCAATAAACATAGTCATTTTGTCCAATCAGGGCTGGTTTAGATCAAGTGGGCTGATCGGTGGGCCGCCCACTAACAGACGACTTCTCGTCTCCGCCTCTCCTCTCCAACTGCTCGACAACCCCGGCACACTTTTAAGGCTGCGAGATGGCTGTCACTGTATTTTGTCAGCAAAGCATAATATTTCTTCAGGAGTTCTGAACCTGGCACTCAGCGGGGTAGAAATGAAAATACGGCAGTACATAAACGGAGGGCGTCAGACGTAAATCACCTAACATGGAGAGGAGGCAGCAGGTAGAGAACACGTCTGGCTGTCACAGTGCTCCCCTGGAAAGCAGATTGGACACCAGCCATCATGCTTTAATCAGCCAGAGAATAATAGATGTGTCCCTTCTCCCCTCTGTCACACACACACACACTACACACACACACACACAGGGCCGGCTCTAGCTTTTTGAGGGCCCTAAGCAAGTTTTGGTGAGGGGGCCCCCCACCTCCCGACAAAACATTTTAGTGGCCCCCCTCTTGACGGTGGAGAGCCAAATTTTAAGTTTTCCTGCAATTCTAAAACATTTGTCATGGGGCCTAGAGAAAATGCGGCTTTTTTAAAGCAGTTTTTCTGCAATTCTATGCATTTTGCCATGGGGCAGAGAGAAAACTTTGCAATTTTATAACAAATTTCATGCAATTCTACAATTAAAAAAAAAAAAAGTCCCTGCAATTCCACACATTTTGTAATTACTTATGTAACTTTAATATGGTATCTGAGTGAGAATGACTAACAAAATCAATGTGGGCCCCCAGGAGATCAGGGCCTCTGGCTAGACTAAGTACCAATCATAACATTGTCAGCTGACATGGCTAATTGAGTGACTGACAGTGACTGACATAAGAGTAAAACTGCTGACGCACAACCAAATTTTTGAATTGCAGCTGGTGCATTCTACTATTCTTACTCTCACCACTAAGTTGAGAGTAAGAATAGCGCCTGGGGGGCCCCAAGAGACTGCTTATGTCGCTTATGCCTTGAACCGGCCCTGCACACAAATACACAAAAGAACTTCAACTTACCTTGCTTTCAGATACTATTTCAACTTGCGCTATTTAAATTTGGCTTGTGTTTGTTTGTTTGGGTGTCAGGGGTTATTTCTTTGGTGAGAACCTAAAAGCAATCTTTGAAGCTTTATTAATATAACGAGTTCACACACTCTTCAAAGGTCGACTTTCTTTACTGTGATACGATGCCAGATTTTTTTCACACGCTGTGTGTCAAACGCTAATGTTATTGTTGGCAAGACACTTTTACAGCGGCAGCTTTTTTATTCCAACAGTTTTTTCTTCTCTTGCCTGCATTAAAAAAAAAATCAACAGCAGTGGATGTCTTGCATGGCTGTGGTTTAGCAGCTAAGTGCGGTTTGAAAGGGAACACCAAACAGATGGGAATGTATTCATATTGTTATGAGAGCAGAATGATGGGGGATTGAAACAATAGAGAACATTAGTATCATGTAGTCTATGATGAGTTATCCCTACAAACTCACTCATTTACATGGTTTAGATGAAATCCACATTAGTCAAAGGAATTGTTGGGATCACCAAGATGCCAATATCTCTATTCAGTATATTCATGAATGCTTTGGGCTTATTTTCTTCAAGTGTTCCAGTGTTATAAGATTGCTATATCTTTCAAGAAGTTAAGACAAAAACCTCTCTCAGACCACAATACCATGTAAATCAATCCACATATTTCTCAGTCTTCGCTTTTTTAGTTAGGATTATTTCCTATTTTTCAAGAAAGTTTTACTTTGCTCATAATCTGTGGTTGTGGCAGTCACCTTTAATATACTTAAATCAGTAAATCGGTAAGAGCTTCTGCTCAAAGACTAAACTTTAGCAAAAAAACACAATACAATGCAAATTAGCTCTAGCACTCTAAAATGTCTCTAAGCATAAGAGATACCAAAGCCCTCAAATGTCATGTCATTGAATTTGACCCCAAATTAAATCTTGGTTGACTTTGTAAGCAAAATAGATTATATTGTCATCTGTTAAAATGTGAGTGATTAAATGTGTGTAAATGTTCTTATACTGTTGTTTTAGAACATATTTTATTGCAGACTTTATCGACGTGCTGCTACTTGACCTTCATTACATTGTAACATGTACAGTAGCTAGCTAGTTCATTCAGCTAGCTCTAAATGTTACTCCGGTGAGACTTGCTAGCTTTTGCCATCCATTAAAGCGCAAAGATACATGTGGGCAAATGTGCTTTTACAGTTGTTTTAGTACACTTTATAGAAGACCACGCGTATTGTTAAGTACATCTCATTTAACTGTCTGCAACGTGTAGCTAGTTCTTAATTAATGTTGGACCGTGTGTATCGATGCAAGTGTATGTAGCCTGCATTTGCGCACGCCCATATAGATGTGTGTGGCTCCTGTTTGAGGGGAGGGAATGCGAAACACAAGGTTAGCTAGCTAGCAATGTGCAGCTGGTTATATGTTACCTAGTACGAATGTTGTTCACATGCTAAAGTGTAGTTGTTACTGCTGTAGCCTATCTTGTGTTCGGTAGCTAGCTAGCTTGGTAACGCCATAGCTGAATATTTAGCGATGACATGATAGCTAATAACACCACGCCCAGCCAGTCAGTATGCTCTGTTTTCCAGATACATGTAGCTAGCTAGGCATAAGATACTGTTTTAGGCATTGTGATGATTTTGACAATAAAGAATATCACATAGGAGTTTCATGTTACCTTGGGACAGTGTGCAAATCAAATCAAATCAGAGCCATTAGAATTGGATGAACTGACTATTTTTGGCCTTTACCATTTTAACTAGATATTGAAGGGACATTGCAAATTGAATGTTTTTTTTTCAGACCTCAAAATTGAGTGGGGTGTTAAAGCAGTTGACAACATGGATCCATAATGATTCTAGCTAACCCATACTTGACTCACCAATGTTAGTTTTTTGTCTCCATTTTCCCGATTTCTTCTAGAAAAGTTTCTGAATATCCTAGACTTCATGACTCTTTAGTGCTAGTAAAAACAATTATTTGTATATTTCATTCTAATGTAGACCGCCTGCCTTTTATTGTCTTTCCAGTAGAGTTTTTGGTTTATTAATTGTCTTATGTTATGTCACTTTAGACATGTGGCCCATCTTCACTCTTACCTTTTATTCTTTCTTCAATTAATGTGGAAGTGTAGTGTCTGTTCCGTAGCAGTATCGAGCAGGTAGCATTGGCCGACTACTTGGTCTGACCTATCCATATGGTGAGGCTGAAAAGAAGAACACTGTGTTACATATACATCATACTAGCGCCATCACACATGCACAGTTGGGACAGGTGCTTGGTATAGGCTGTGTTCGCAGCCCTTTTGTTTTAGGATTTGAAAAGGTGTGTGCTGATTACTTAAATATTCTGCCACTAAATTTGTCCCAGACTAAAAAGTTGGTAAAAGTTCCAGTTCAGTTCAGAATCTTGGAGAATCCGGATCGTGCACATAAACCTCTGCTTGTAAGAGGCCAGTGTTGCATTTACATTACACTAATGTGGTCACACACGTATATACACACACACACGGTAGTAAGCAATGCTTGGTTCTGGGTTGTTTGCGGCACTTTTGGTTCAGGATTTGACAAGATCAATGCTTGAATGATTTTGCCACTATATTTGCCCTCTGCTTCTTCTCTCTCAAACCAAGTTGGAAAATGACAGCTCCAGTTAAGCTCAAAATCCTCTTTGGAGAAAATGACTCCCAGCGATTGACTCTTCTGTCTGGAATACCTGCATCTGTGAGTAAACTCTCAAATAAGATAAAGAAGCATTTGAGACTGAAAGGCAACATTTGGCTTTAATTCATGGACAGAGCGTTTGGAAATGAGTTCATGAACTTGACCTAAACAGCAGATATCCAGGACAAAGGCACTATCAAAGTGATGTCTTTGCCTGATTCGACCACCCCTTGTAATGCTATTTTACCCATTCATCTGGTGACACTGATAATACGGTCCTAATTCCTCATGACACTGATGATACGACCATACTTTCTACCTCCCGAGTCCACGTAATCAAGATCTTCTGCATGGCCAGATGTATTTTGTGTACCTCGTTCCTCCTATGATGTGGAGATACAGCATGACTAATGACGCACTTCATTGTGGGCAAACCTTTTACTTTAGGAACTGAGTTTTCAGTAATACATTGTCATGCCACGCAGCGGTGCCTTGACCTACTGTTTCTTTTGGACACAAGTTTTGGACATTGTTTTGTATCATGTGTTTATCAATGCACTGTTATGTTCAGAACATATTTTTATAATTGAGAGAGCTCGGCTTCTCCACCCTTAAGTCAGAAGTGTATGACTTGTTCACTCCCCCTGTTGCTAGAAACCTTTTGATTGTTGCCAGCATGGCTCAAGGAATTTTTCACTGTTTTTCTTATTACCATTTTATGCATTTTCATTCGATCAGTGTGTGGGCAAATCCCAAATCGTCCCCTAAACCCTACGCCCTATGCACTTGATATGAGAGGATTTGATTTGTATAAGCAATGTGGTGTAACTTCCACCTAGGGAGGCAAGGTTAAGCTATTACCACATTGATTACACCTGTCAAAACATCTCAGATCTCCACAAGTACACAGGGCGTAGGGTTTAGGGAATTATTTGCAATTGGGCCACAGTGTGCCTGTGTGAGATTATGAAATGCTGACTTTGGGGCAGTTTTCGACATGTTTTCATTGGTTAAATATTGCATTTATCAAAGCACATGTTCAGAACAGATTCTTTATAATTAAGAGAGCTCGGCTTCTCCACACTTAACTTCCATAAGTGTGCGCTTGTTCACTCCCCCTGTTGCTAGAAGCGTTTGATTGTTGTACCATTTCATGCATTTTCAGAGATTGTGAGAGATTGTGAAATGAATTTACTTTCAAAATATTTAGCTACAGAACTGTGTATTTTTGCTGATGCTTTATTCGTAAATTCCCAGACACCATACCTACAGAAACCGGCCAAAAGCATTAGACTGATGGAAACAAAAGCAATTTAACTATGATTTACATAAGCAGATTGAGTTGGACGAACATAAGTCAAATAGCTAGAACTGACATCATTTATTCAGTTTGGAGGTATTTGATTCAATTGTGTTTTAAAAACATGAATACATTTAGTCAATCTGACATTTTGAATTATTATTTCTAAATCCAATACTGTTTGAATAACACAAGTGAATTAAGTTCATCTGTAATAATAATTTCATGTAAAAATAACCAGTTTCCATTTGGTGTAACTACCTTCCAAAATTGAATTAAGTTGATCCAAATATTTTTTAGTTTTTTAGTGTATGCTTCCCGTTTGTGTCTACTGAGATATCTACTGCAGCCCTCATCCTCCACATACAACACCCATTCTGCCACTCACATTCTGTTAAAG
This sequence comes from Oncorhynchus nerka, assembly GCF_034236695.1. Lineage (NCBI taxonomy): Eukaryota > Metazoa > Chordata > Actinopteri > Salmoniformes > Salmonidae > Oncorhynchus > Oncorhynchus nerka. Next base: position 3,471,165 of record NC_088396.1, on the reverse strand, counting down.
GTTCCCAAAGCACACACATCCATGGGTCTTTTCAGTTCGCTGCAGCTATCGACTGGAACGAGCTGCAACAAACACTCAAACTGGACAGATTTATCTCCATCTCTATTCAAAGACTCAATCATGGACGCTCTTACTGACAGTTGTGGCTGCTTTGCTTGATGTATTGTTGTCTTTACCTTCTTGCTATTTGTGCTGTTGTCTGTGCCCAATAATGTTTGTACCATGTTTTGTGCTGCTACCATGTTGTGTCGCTACCATGTTGTTGTCATGTTGTGTTGCCACCATGCTTTGTTGTCATGTGTTGCTGCCTTGCTATGTTGTTGTCTTAGGTCTCTCTTTATGTCACGTTGTGTTGTCGCTCTTCTCGTGATGTGTGTTTTGTCCAATATTTATATTTCATCATTTTTGTATTTTTAATCCCAGCCCCCATCCCGCAGGAGGCCTTTTGCCTTTTGGTAGGCCGTCATTGTGTTAACTGACTTGCCTAGTTAAATAAAGGTTCAATCAAATAAATAGACACATTGTAAAATGTTAAGTCAGGGATCTCGAACCCTGTACATTTTTATTTAACTAGGCAAGACAGTTAAGAACAAATTCTTATTTACAATTACGGCCTACCCCAGCCAAACCCTAACCCGGACGATGCTGGACCAATTGTGCACAGCGCTATGGGACTCCCAATCACGGCCAGTTGTGATACAGCATGGAATCAAACCAGGGTCTGTAGTGATGCCTCTAGCACTGAGATGCAGTGCCTTAGACCGCTGCACCACTCGGGAGTTCCTGGAGAGCTTCCATCCTTTAGGTGTTCACTTAAACCCTAATCTAGCTCACCTAATTCTAATAATTAGCTAGTTGATGAACTGGGGTTGGAGCAAAAACCTACAGGAGGGTAACTCTCAAGGAACATGGTTGGAGAGCCCTGGTCTAAGTCATTAGACGAAGTGCCTAGTGGTACCTTAAACACGAGCAGTAGTCATACTTAATTGATTACATTACGTTATACTAACTTGTTGTTTTTTAATTGAGACAATTACGTTAATAAAACTCAGTCTATTTGTTTTTTGTTTTAATGAAGATAAAGAAGTTAGAAGCACTTGGTCTATTTGAATAGCGCCTGCTTAAAAGTAATGAGTTAGGCTAACTGCCTATTTGTGTTTAGCTTGCTTTAATTTACAGAGTTAAACTTATCAAATTAGCAGTAAAAAAATCTATTTGTTTTAGACTTAAATGTAACATAAATAAGTTAGTGGTACTTGGTCTATTTGAGTACCTACAACTCAGTTAAGGCAAACAGTTACCTTAAACTATTTGAGTTGTATAATTTGACATTTGAGTAAGTACAACTTGACTGTATTGTGTTGACTTCCTTTGTAGAGGATTGTGGGTAATTCAAAACACTTGAGACTTTTACAATGATTTGTGCATTTTTATTTTGTTGGAAGAAAAGTATCTATTTATCATCGTATTACATTTTTTTGTTGTGTTATGAGCCGTAATGGAAAAAAACGTCAGGCAGAAGTGATGTTCAAAGAGGTGTCATTCCCAAACAGGCAAATCATTGATGGATGCTGTTGAAATTATTGGGTGGCTATTGCTGACTCAACAGATTCCCACTCTCATATGAGTTGGGAGTCCACAAAACTGTTGGGAGTGTACACAATCTTAGAACTAACTGTCTAAGATGGACATAATGATAAAATATTAAAATATAGGTTAAATTAGTTTTAAGAAACTATAACTCAAATAAGTCAAGGCAATCAGTTTCCTTGAACCATCTGAGGAACATATACGCTAAAGGTCAAACGTTTGGGGTCACTTAGAAATGTCCTTGGTTTTGAAAGAAAAGCACATTTTTGTCCATTAAAATAACATCAAAATCATCAGATATACAGTGTAGACATTGTTAATGTTGTAAATTACTATTGTAGCTGGAAACTGCTGATTTTTATGGAATATCTACATAGCCGTACAGAGGCCCATTATCAGCAACCATCACTCCTGTGTTCCAATGGCAAGTAGTGTTAGCTTATCCAAGTTTATCATTGTAAAATGCTAATTGATCATTAGAAAACCCTTTTGCAATTATGTTAGCATAGCTAAAAACTGTTGTTCTGGTTAAAGAAGCAATAAAACTAGTCTTCTTTAGACTAGTTGAGTATCTGGAGCATCAGCATTTGTGAGTTCGATTACAGGCTCAAAATGGCCAGAAACAAATACCTTTCTTCTGAAAATCGTCAGTCTATTCTTGTTCTGAGAAATGAAGGCTATTCCATGTGAGAAATTGAAGATCTCATACAACGCTGTGTACTTCTCCCTTCACAGTACAGTGCAAACTGTCTCTAACCAGAATGGAAAGAGGAGTGGGAGGCACCGGTGCACAACTGAGCAAGAGGACAAGTACATTAGAGTGTCTAGAGTCCCCACCTGGCAGCTTCATTAAATAGTAGCCGCAAAACACCAGTCTCAGCATCAACAGTGAAGAGGCGACTCCGGGATGCTGGCCTTCTAGGCAGAGTTGCAAAGAAAAAGTCATATCTCTGACTGGCCAATAAAAAGAAAAGATTAAGATGGGCAAAATAACACAGACACTGGACAGAGTAACTCTGCCTAGAAGGCCAGCATCCCAGAGTCACCTCTTCACTGTTGACGTTGAGACTGGTGTTTTGCAGCTACTATTTAATGAAGCTGGCAATTCAAATTCCTTATATTAAGCAAACCAGACGGCACAATTGTCTTGTCACAATTGTCACAATTGTCTTCCCTGGATAGCCAGGGACACACTCCCAACACTCAGGACCATTTTCCTGTTAAAATGTAATGAGTACTTTTGGGTGTCAGGGAAAATGTATGGAGTAAAAAGTACATTATTTTCTTTAGGAATGTAGTGAAAATATAAATAGTAAATTAAAGTGCATATACCCCAAAAAACTACTTAGGTAGTACTTTAATGTATTTTTACTTTACACTACTGGTATTTGACATCTGAGTAAACTAAACTTAATTCTATTGTGTTGAAATACAAGTGAATAGAACTACATTTTTTTTAAAATCATATTTGAGTTATTTAGCAGATGCTGTTATCCTCTTCTTCGGGATAAGTGTCCCTTCCACGGGATGGTTGAGATGCTGTTATCCTCTTCTTCGGGATAAGTGTCCCTTCCACGGGATGGTTGAGATGCTGTTATCCTCTTCTTCGGGATCAGTGTCCCTTCCACGGGATGGTTGAGATGCTGTTATCCTCTTCTTCGGGATAAGTGTCCCTTCCACGGGATGGTTGAGATGCTGTTATCCTCTTCTTCGGGATCAGTGTCCCTTCCACGGGATGGTTGAGATGCTGTTATCCTCTTCTTCGGGATAAGTGTCCCTTCCACGGGATGGTTGAGATGCTGTTATCCTCTTCTTCGGGATCAGTGTCCCTTCCACGGGATGGTTGAGATGCTGTTATCCTCTTCTTCGGGATAAGTGTCCCTTCCACGGGATGGTTGAGATGCTGTTATCCTCTTCTTCGGGATAAGTGTCCCTTCCACGGGATGGTTGAGCTAATGTAGGCTAATGCGATTAGCATGAGGTTGTAAGTAACAAGAACATTTCCCAGGACATAGACATATTGGCAGAAAGCTTAACTTCTTGTTAATCTAACTGCACTGTCCAATTTACAGTAGCTATTACAGTGAAAGAATAACATGCTATTGTTTGAGGAGAGTGCACAATTTTTTAAATAAAGTTATTAATAAACAAATTAGGCACATTTGCGCAGTCTTGATACAACATTTTGAACAGAAATGCAATGGTTCACTTTGCATGTACACTGCTGCCATAGAGTGGTCAAAATGTATGTTGCACCTGGGCTGGAATAATACATTTTGGCCTTTCTCTTGCATTTCAAAGATGATGGTGCAAAGAAAATACAAAATAACAGTTGTTTTTACCAGATCTATTGTGTTATATTCTCCTACATTCCTTTCACATTTCCAAAAACTTCAAAGTGTTTCCTTTGAAATGCTAGCAAGAATATGCATATCCTTGCTTCAGGGCCTGAGCTACAGGCAGTTAGATTTGAGTGTCATTTCAGGCAACAACAAAAAAATTAAAAGGGGTGGATCCTTAAGAGGATTTATCTAGAGCGACTTATAATTAGTGCATTCATCTTAAGATGACTAGGAGAGACAACAACACACCACAATTGTATGAAGTGCATTTATCCTCAACAAAGTATTTATCAGCAAAGTCAGTGCTAGTAGGAAAAGGCAAGAGCATTTGTCTGGGTCGCCCTGAGAATTATTTAAGTTACTCTTCAAAGAGGTAAGGTTTCAGAGAAGAGCTTTGACTGGGCGGAGCGAGAGCTGCGCTCCCATAGGGGTGGGATGGCCAAGAGACAAGAGGTGGCGGTAAGAAGGGGGCAGTTCCCCTTGCTGCTCCGTAGGCAAGCACCATGTTATTGACGATGATGCGAGCCTCGACTGGAAGCCAGTGGGGTGTGCGGAGGAGTGGGTTTTACATGGCAGAACGTAGGAAGGTTTATCATCAGGTGGGCAGCGGCATTCTGGATAAGTTGCAGTGGTTTGATGACACAAGCGGGGAGCCCAGCCAACAGAGAGTTGCAGTAGTCTAGTCGGGAGTGCCTGGATTAGAACCTGCACCACTTCCTGTGTGAGATCTTACTCTACAGACGTTGTAGAGCATGAACCTACAGGGGGGAGTCACTGCTTTGATGTTTGCAGAGAACAACAGAGTGTTGTCCAGGCAAAGGTTCTATGCACTCTGGGAGGGGGACACCGTGGAGTTGTCAACCGTGATGGAGAAGTCTTGGAGTGGACAGGCCTTCTCCATGAGGAAGAGCAGCTCCATTTTGTCAAGGTTGAGCTTTAGGTGGTGGGCTGACATCCAAGCTGAGATGTCTTCCAGGCACACAGAGATGTGCATCGCCACATGGGTGTCAGACAGGGGGATGGAAAAGAGTAGATGAGTTTCACCCACATAATAATGATAGGAGAGACCATGTGAGGATATGACAGAGCAGAGTGACCTGGTGTAAAGAGGGGAGGGCCTAGAACCGAGCCCTGGGGGACACCTGTAGTGATTTTAACAGTATTTTATTTTCTTATTCTATGTAATATTGAATGTGCTTTTAATATGTATTCTGCATTAGATATTGAGTGTGCTATTTTCTAATAGGCTTTTTAGCGAAAGCACTACAAACGATTATGTTAGGTCTCCATCAAACCACAATAAGCACGGCCATTTTCCAGCAAAATATAACATTCACAAAACCAGAAATAAAGATAAAATTAATCACTAACCTTGAATTATCTTCATCAGATGACACTCATAGGACTTCATGTTACACAATACATGCATGTTTTGTTTGATAAAGTTCATATTTGTATAAAAGAAATCGGAGTTTACATTGGCGCGTTAGATTCACTAATTCCAAAAACATCAAGTGATTTTACATAGCCACATCATTCAACAGAAATACTCATCATAAATGTAGATGATAATACACATGGAATTACAGATATACCTCTCCTTAATGCAACCGCTGTGTCAGATTTTTTTTTTAAATACGGAAAAGGAAACGCATGCAATAATCGCTCAAAAGTAAAAACTCAACAGCCGCAAAGATGGCGTCAACATAAATAAGAAAGTACATGATAAATATTCCCTTACCTTTGATGATCTACATCAGAAAGCACTCCAGGAATCCCAGGTCCACAATAAATGTTTGTTTTGTTCGAAAATGTCCGTTATTTATGTCCAAATAGCTTCTTTTGTTAGCGCGTTTGGTATACATATCCAAACGCTAATTCTCAAGAAGGAATACTCCGGTTGGAACTTTATTGAAGCTATATGTTAAAAACATCCTAATTATTGATTCTGTACATAGTTTGAAATGTTTCTTCGACCAGTAATATCACTTTTTGTCCGATATAACGCTGACCAGAATTAGCTTTTGGGCAACACGGACTTTCAACTCCCTCCAAAGATTGTCTATGGGGTTGAGATCTGGAGACTGGCTAGGCCACTCCAGGACCTTGAAATGCTTCTTACGAAGCCACTCCTTCGTGGCCTGGGCGGTGTGTTTGGGATCATTGTCATGCTGAAAGACCCAGCCACGTTTCATCTTCAACGCCCTTGCAGATGGAAGGAGGTTTTCACTCAAAATCTCACGATACATGGCCCCGTTCATTCTTTCCTTTACACGGATAAGTCGGCCTGGTCCCTTTGCAGAAAAACAGACCCAAAGCATGATGTTTCAGCCCCCATGCTTCACAGTAGGTATAGTGTTCTTTGGATGCAACTCAGCATTCTTTGTCCTCCAAACACGACGAGTTGAGTTTTTACCAAAAAGTTATATTTTGGTTTCATCTGACCATATGACATTCTCCCAATCTTTTTCTGGATCATCCAAATGCTCTCTAGCAAACTTCAGATGGGCCTGGACATGTACTGGCTTAAGCAGGGGGACACGTCTGGCACTGCAGGATTTGAGTCCCTCCCATAATTTGCAAATAAATTCATAAAAAATCTTACAATGTGATTTTCTGGAGAATTTTTTTTCTCATTTTGTCTGTCATAGTTGAAGTGTACCTATGATGAAAATTACAGGCCTCTCTCATCTTTTTAAATGGGAGAACATGCACAATTGGTGGCTGACTAAATACTGTTTTGCCCCACTGTATGATCTCTGTAATTGCAAACAAAGGTTTCTGTACCAAATATTAAGTTCTGCTTTTCTGATGTATCAAATACTTATGTTATGCAATAAAATGCTAATGAATTACTTAAAAATCATACAATGTGATTTTCTGGATTTTTTGTTTTAGATTTCGTCTCTCACAGTTGAAGTATGATAAAAAATTACAGACCTCTACATGCTTTGTAAGTAGGAAAACCTGCAAAATTGGCAGTGTTTCAAATACTTGTTCTCCCCACTGTATGTGTTATTTCATAGTTTTGATGTTTTCACTAGTATTCTACAATGTAGAAAATATAAAAAATGAAGAAAAACCCTTAAATGAGTAGGAGTGTCCAAACTTTTGACTGGCACTTGTATGTATAACTTTATGACTTGGATTGCCTGTCTTGGCAATTCATTTATTTTCATTGGCGCTCGTTAGCCTATTTTGTTAGCAGCCTCCGTGGAAGTATTACTTGTGTTAATTTTGTTAGCCTTCTGGTAATAGACACCCAATGGGTTTTTCTTGCATTTTTTGGCGCAACCTTGTGTACTATTTAAGGATTACTGTAAATCCTGGGATGCGAGAAGGACGATGTGATGATATGAAAATGTGGATACCACCCAACCATAAGTGATACAATAGACAGCCAAGTGGTAAATTGTTAGTTTTTTTTATAAAGAAAGGACAAAGCTTTTTGATAATGCACAACCTAAATTACTATAATACTTTTATCTGCTTGGCTGGGTAATTAACCTAGTGGTTTATCAAACCAAGTCATTTTTGACATAACATACATTATCATTGTTTATGAAGCCGTCTGTAATCAGGGCAGTAACTCGAGTCACTATCAGAGGCATCATAGCTTGTCCTTTTCATAGGAGTCGAGGGAGACTCTGACAACAATGGAGGAGGAGCCACAAGGATAATGTCGCATGACACACTTTTATTCTGAGGTCTTGCCTGACAAGGTGTGAAAATAGCAAGTGAACAGGGAATTAAATTATTTTAAACCATTGCAATCACATTGCTGGACATGTTATGATACCCACCTTTGCTCCTCCTGGTGGGTTGCAGCATCTGTTCATGGCCAGGGGATCAGTCTGGCACCCAACAGTGATCTTTGTCTATCAGGACCAACGATTGACATCATCCCTCAATTATAAGCTCATTCTATTATTTACAGGTGTAAACTGACTGACTCCAGATTAGATTCAGGGTGGTGACACCATTACATAATGTCATAAACCCTCAGTTCCAGAATGGAGTGAAAATGGCAGTCATGTTACTCAGGGAGAAATCCAAACCAGTCTCATTGGAATGAATGGCAGTAGAGGCAAAATCCTGATTTCAATTATGCAGGAAAAAATTAAGGCATGTAATATCAGAAATGGTGTAATATAATTATTGTTAACCTAAAATTGTGTCATATAACTATAAATACAGTTAGTAGAGGTTCTACACCAAGTTTCTGTATAAATAGCAGACAAATTGTTAAAATTATTATTTTACGCAATATCTTATCACAGCACTATGATAAGGCTTTGTGCCATGTGACAAGGCTTCGTGCCATGGATCATCACTACAGGCTCCGGGCCATGGATCATCACTGGAGGCTTTGTGCCATGGATCATCACTACAGGCTCCGGGCCATGGATCATCACTGGAGGCTTTGTGCCATGGATCATCATTACAGGCTCCGGGCCATGGATCATCACTGGAGGCTTCGTACGTGGAGCCGGAACAGGTCTCACCGGACTGAGGAGACATACTGGAAGCCTGGTGCGTGGAGCTGCCACAGGGCTTACCAGGCTGGGGAGACATACTGGAGGCCTGGTACGTGGAACCGGAACAGGTCTCACCGGACTGGGGAGATGCACTGGAAGCCTGGTGGTGGAGCATGCACCGGATACACGGTGGAGGTGCACTGGAGGTCTTGAGCATAGAGCTGGCACAACCCGTCCTGACTGGATGCCCACTTCCACCCGGCAAATGCGGGGTGCTGGCACAGAGTGCACCGGCCTGTGAATGCTCACTGGAGACACCGTGCGCATCACCGCATAACACGGTGCCTGACCAGTCACACGCTCCCCACGGTAAGCACGGGGAGGGCTCAGGTCTAAATCCTACCTCCGCCAATCTCCCCGAGGGCCCCAAATTTTTTGGGGGGGCTGCCTCTCGTGCTTCTGTCGTTGAGCTAACTCTTCGTATAGTCGCCTTTCCGCTCTCGCTGCCTCCATCTGCTCCCTTGGACGGCAATACTCCCCGGCCTGTGTCCAGGGTCCTTCTCCCTCCAGGATTTCCTCCCATGTCCTGTCCTCCTGGCCACACTGCTTGGTCCTTCTTTGGTGGGGGGTTCTGTAACACTCGTCATCGGTGGAAGGAAGAGTGGACCAAAGCGCAGCGTGGAAAGTGTTCATGATATTTATGTGCAAGAAACACTCAAACAAAAATAACAAATCCAAAAACGAAAGCGCACAGTTCCGTCAGGCACAGACACTAAACAGAAAATAACACCCCACAAAACCCAAACGGAAAATCACAACTTATATACAGTATGATCCCCAATCAGAGACAACGATAAACAGCTGCCTCTGATTGGGAACCACACTCGGCAAAACAACAAAGAAATAGAAAACATCGATTTTCCCACCCGAGTCACACACTGACCTAACCAAACATAGAGAATAAATAAGGATCTCTAAGGTCAGGGCGTGACACAGTCTGTCAAAAGTTGCTAGCTCACCTCTAAATTCTCCAACTAAATTCCTACCACAAAACGTTGTAGTTTTGATTTTAAGCATCAATATACCCGACTAAATGTTTGTTTTTGACTTTGTTATAAATTCTAATTCTATTTTCGAAGCTCCACATGTCATGGACAATATGAATGTTATTTACAACAAACAATAAGCAACTCTGCCGTAAATGCAGTGCATATTGAATGTTGAGATTGCCGAAAGGCCAGTCTCTTTGGCAATGACAAGTGGCAAGGAGTGGAAAGTTAGCTAAAGACCAAAATGGCTGACATTTATCCTATCATTTGAAGGTTCATGTCCATTATACTATTCTAATTATTTGTAGTCAGTCATGAGTTAGCTAATACCACCATAGCTGCATCCAATATTTATGTATGCCTTAGACATGGGTTGCACCTCAGATATCTATGGGACAGTTTAATCTAAATTAAACTAATTTCCAGTTTCTTCAGAAAGTATTCATACCCCTTGAATTATTCCACATTTGGATTACATTCTTTTTTAAATCACCCATCAACATTTTTCTAATTTATTGAAAAATGTATACAGAAATATATAATTTACAAAAGTATTCACACCCCTGAGTCAATTCTCTGTAGAAGCAAATTTGGCAGCGATTATAGCTGTGGAGCTTTGCACACCTGGATTGTACATTATTTGTCCATTATTGTTTTCAAAATTCTTCAAGCTCTGTCAAATTGGTTGTTGATCACTGCTAGACAACCATTTTCAAGTCTTGCCATAGATTTTCCTGCAGATTTAAGTCAAAACTGTGACTCGGCCACTCAGGAACATTCACTCTCTTCTTGGTAAGCAACTCTAGTGTATATCTGGCCTTGCATTTTAGGTTATTGTCCTGCTGAAAGGTGAATTCACCTCCAGGTGTCTGGTGGAAAGCAGACTGAACTATAATTCCTTTAGGATTTTGCCTGTGCTTAGCCCCATTCAGTTTCTTTTCTATCCTGAAAAACTACCCGGTCCTTAACAATTACAAGCATACCCATACATTGATGCAGCCACCACTATGCTTGAACATAAGGAGAGTGGCACTCAGTAATGTGAGGTATTGGATTTGCCCCAAACATAAAACGTTGTATTCAGGACAAAAAGTGAATTGTTTAAATCACATTTTTTTGCAGTATGACTTTAGTGCCTTGTTGCAACAGGATGAATGTTTTGGAATACTTTCTTCTTTTCACTCTGTCAATTAGGTTTGTATTGTTGAGTAACTACAATGTTGTTGATGAATCAGTTTTCTCCCATGGTGAAATCTTGAGTGGTTTTCTTCCTCTGCGGCAACTGAGTTAGGAAGGACTCCTGTTCATTTGTATTGACTAGGTGTATTGTTCCAAAGTGTAATGAATAACTTCACCATGCTCAAATGGATATTTAATGTCTGCTTTTTTTGCAATAGGTGCCCCTCTATGCAAAGTTTTGGAAAACCTCCCTGGTCGTTGTTGTTGAATCTGTGTTAGAAATTCACTGCTCTTTTGGAGAGATTGGAAACCCAAATTGGTCTACACGGACAAGTTATGGCCTGGTTTAGATCTTATCTGTCGGAAAGATATCAGTTTGTCTCTGTGAATGGTTTTTCCTCTGACAAATCAACTGTAAATTTCGGTGATCCTCAAGGTTCCGTTTTAGGACCACTATTGTTTTCACCGTATATTTTACCTCTTGGGGATGTCATTCGAAAACATAATGTTAATAACCTCTTGGATCTACCGGGAGAATTGTCATCAACTGACACTAATTAGCATAACGCAATGGACAAAAATATTACGAGAAAATATTAATATTCATGAAATCACAAGTGAAATACAGTGGGGCAAAAAAGTATTTAGTCAGCCACTAATTGTGCAAGTTCTCCCACTTAAAAAGATGAGAGAGGCCTGTAATTTTCATCATAGGTACACTTCAACTATGACAGACAAAATGAGAAAAAAAAAGTCCAGAAAATCACATTGTAGGATTTTTAATAAATTTCTACTTTTAAACTCAGACAAAACAGATATGCTTGTTCTAGGTCCCAAGAAACAAAGAGATCTTCTATTGAATCTGATAATTCATCTTGATGGTTGTACAGTCGTCTCAAATAAAAATGTGAAGGACCTCGGCGTTACTCTGGACCTGATCTCTCTTTTGACAAACATATCAAGACTGTTTCAAGGACAGCTTTTTTCCATTTACGTAACATTGCAAAAATCAGACATTTTCTGTCCAAACATGATGCAGAAAACTGTATCCATACTTTTGTTACTTCTAGGTTAGACTACTGCAATGCTCTACTTTCCGGCTACCCGGATAAAGCACTAAATAAACTTAAGTTAGTGCTAAATACGGCTGCTAGAATCCTGACTAGAACCAAAAACTGTGATCATTTTACTCCAGTGCTAGCCTCCCTACACTGGCTTCCTGTTAAGGCAAGGGCTGATTTCAAGGTTTTACTGCTAACCTTCAAAGCATTACATGGGCTTGTTCCTACCTATCTTTCCGATTTGGTCCTGCCGTACATACCTACACGTACACTATGGTTACAAGACTCAGGCCTCCTAATTGTCCCTAGAACTTCTCAGCAAACAGCTGGAGGCAGGGCTTTCTCCTATAGAGCTCCATTTTTATGGAATGGTCTGCCTACCCATGTGAGAGACGTAGACTCGGTCTCAACCTTTAAGTCTTTATTGAAGACTCATCTCTTCAGTAGGTCCTATGATTGAGTGTAGTCTGGTCCAGGAGTGTGAAGGTGAACGGAAAGACACTGGAGCAACAACCGCCCTTGCTGTCTCTGCCTGGCCGGTTCCCCTCTTTCCACTGGGATTCTCTGCCTCTAACCCTATTACAGGGGCTGAGTCACTGGCTTACTGGTGCCCTTCCATACCGTCCCTAGGAGGGGTGCGTCACCTGAGTGGTATGAGTCACTGACTCGGTCTTCCTGTCTATGTTTTGTTGGTGTAATTTTATCAGCCAAAAATGTATTTTTTAATCTAAAAGTTACTTTTATGCCCTGGTGGAAAGCCTGTCGACTGTTTCCTTCTTCAACCAGTGAACTCCTCCTGCAGCCACGTGTCCTTGTCTTTCGCCAGCCCAGAAGATCAAATTTACTGACCCTGGAGTTCGGGACTCTTCTGATTATTATGGGTTTGTCTTCCTTCGTGTAAAGGGAAGTATACGCACTATTATTCCTAAATTCTCGTTCTCCGTGGCTGCCGTGAGTAAGAGTGTGTGCTCTTACTCAAGGCGCCCTCAGAGCATGTGCAGACCAGCTGGATAGAGTGTTTACGGACATATACAATCTCTCCCTATCCCAGTCTGTTGTCCAAACCTGCATCAATATGTACACCATTGTTCCTGTACCCAAGAAAGCAAAGGTAACTGAACTAAATTACTATTGCACCATGGCACTCACTTCTGTCATCATGAAGTGCTTTGAGAGGTTAGTTAAGAGTCATATCACTTCCGCCTTACCCGACACCCTAGACCCACTACAATTTGCATACCACCCGACTGATCCACGGATGACGCAATCGGCATCGCACACTGCCTTTGACACTGCCTTCAGCTGAGCCTTCAACACCATAGTGCCCTCCAAGCTCATTACTAAGCTCTGAGCCCCGGGTCTGAACCCAGCCCCCTGGGTGCTCAGCCCCCTCCTGTACACCTTGTTCCCCCAAGACTGCGTGGCCACGCACATTTCCAACTGAATCATCAACTTTGCAAACAAATTGTTAGGCTTGATAACCAACAAAAACAACACAGCCTATAAGGAGGAGTATAGGGCCCTGCCGGAGTGGTGCCAGAAAAATAAGCTCTCTCTCAATGCCCAAAAAATGAAGAAGCTGATTGTGGTATTCAGGAGACAGCAGAGGGAGCACGCCCCCATGCACATCGACGGGGCCGCAGTGGAGAGGGTGAAAAGCTTCAAAGTCCTCGGTGAGCACATCGCTGACATCCTGAAATGGTCCATCCACACTTGAACCTCAGGAGGCTGAAGAAATTTTTCCTTGGCCCCTAAGATGTTCCCTCTAAGCTCTGCGTGCGGGCTGCCCGTGTCAGAGAAGCATGAGATTGAACCACTCAACTTTCTAGAGTTTTCACCTTTAGTTAACACTATCAACGTTTTGCCATACTGTGGGAATTGAGCTCGATTTAACACAATATTAGCCCCTTTCAATATAACATACCAAAACAAAACTATCTATGCAATACTTAGTATGCTAAACTAACCGTGCAAGAGATTTTCTATTAGGCAGAGAGTGTTAGAATAGGATTCTATTGCATTGACAAGCACGACTCTCTACAGGTGCGCCATAACCAATCAGAGCTGTAGTAGGCCTATATGCAAATAGCCATTGCCCTATATGGATCTATGCCATTCAGTTTGAACTGGACTGTGTTTACAGCATGAATGGTCGCAAGTAGATGTACTTGTTTTGAGATCAAAGCAAGAGCTGCATGTAGCCACCTGTGCACATGTGTTCATATTATTTGCTAGTTAGTGAGTTATTAGCCCAGTTATATATAATTGGTAGTCAGCAATAGGAGAGTGATTGCTTCCAACAAGAGCATATTACTTGTACATTTCTAGACATCTTTGACAAGCAAGTCAGGTAAATAGTTTTTGTGTCTTAAAGGGGCAGAGTTATATTTCGAGACAGGCTTGAATAAGCTAAGTAGCCAATAGGCAGAGGGTAGCATCATTTGTCTGATTCTCTGTAATAATGTATAGGAATAATAATGCATTTTATTTTGTTAAGTGGTTTCTTGCATCAAACAACACAACATTTTCAATCACCTCCTTGTCTGAAGGACAAGTGGATAAACAGGTTAATGTCTAGCCCTGCATGGTTTTTTTTTCAAAATCCTCATGGAATGTAGCCCTACATTGAACACCACACATTTACTGCTACTTTAGGCTGAATGATAGAACAGCTATTTCCATCTTAAAATGTTGGATGCATTTTTGTCCATTGTTTTTGATGGTAGACCACTCTGGTAGGCCTACATTATTATCAAATAGCCACAGTAGGCTACTTGGCCACTGATAAAACTGTAATTTAAGGCAGGTACAGCCTCAGTGTTCACAGTAAACACGCACCGGAATTTGCACAGAATTTTCACAACGTTCAAGTTTGAGCTCAGCAGACCTGAAATTTGCTCAGTGCTGAATTCTTTTCAGGGAACATTGCCTCTCAGCCACCCGAGCCACAGCCTGTTCACCCCGCTACCATCTAGAAGGCTGAAAAAATACAGGTGCATCAAAACTGGGACAGAGAGACTGAAAAACAGCTTCTATCTCCAGGCCATCAGACTGTTAATTAGTCACCACTAGCTGGCCTCCGCCCAGTACGCTGCTCTGAACTTTAGACATTGTTACTAGCCAGCTATCACCTGGTACTCAACCCTGCACCTTATAGACTGCTGCCCTATGTACATAGTCTTTGAACACTGGTCACTTAACACTTCATACTGTTTTTATATACTGTATTCTAGTCATGAGCTCATCCTATATACACTGAACAAAAATATAAACGCAACATGTAAAGTATTGGTTTCTTTTTTTATCTGAGTTACAGTATTTCAATAAATGGATTTCACATGACTGGCAATACAGATATGCATCTGCTGGTCACAGATACCCTTAGAAAAAGTAGGCACGTGGATCAGGAAACCAGTCAGTATCTATTGTGACCACCATTTGCCTCATGCAGCATGACACATCTCCTTTTCATGGAGCTTCCAGGAGTTGTGTACAGATGCTTGCAACATGGGTCCGTGCATTATCATGCTGAAACATGAGGTGATGGTGGCGGATGAACGACACGACAATGGGCCTCCATTTCTCGTCACGGCATCTCTGTGCATTCAAATTGCCGTTGATAAAATACAATTGTGTTCGTTGTCCATAGCTTGTGCCTGACCATACCATAACCCCACCGCCACCAAGGGGCACTCTGTTCACAACTTTGACATCAGCAAACACACAAAATGTCATACAGTACATGATGTCTGTCATCTGCCCGGTACAGTTGCAACCTGGATTCATCCGTGAAGAGCACACTTCTCCAGCAACCCAGTGGCCGTCGAAGGTGAGCATTTGTCCACTGAAGTCGGCTCCGACGCCGAACTGCAGTTAGGTCAAGACCCTGGTGAGAACGAGTAGCTTATTGTAGAGAAATTAACATTACATTCACTGGCAAAAGCTCTGGTGGACATTGCTGCAGTCAGCATGCCAAGTGCACGCTCCCTCAAAACCTGAGAAATTGTGGCATTGTGTTTTGTGACAAAACCACATTTCAGAGTGACCTTTTATTGTCCTCATCACATCAGCTTCTTGATATGCCACACCTGTCAGGTGGATGGACTATCTTAGGAGAGGAGAAATGCTCACTAACAGGGATGTAAACACATTTGTGCACAAAATTTGAGTGAAATCAGCTTTTTGTGTACATGGAACATTTCTGGGATCTTTTACTTCAGCTCATGAACCATGGGACCAACACTTTACATGTTGCCTTTATATTTTTGTTCAGTATAACTACTGCTGTACACACCTTTTCTTTTCATATAATGTCTATACACACTGTCGTGGAAATTCTTACACGGGGACACTCAAAGTAAATCTTAAATGAATTACTATTTATTTGTCAGTGCGCTGGAGAGGATCCAACCAACTCAATGCACCGTAGTACACATATCAGTCAAGTGCTCTGCCTGGGCAGTCCCAGCAGTTGTCTTATATACAACTATACACAGAAAAATTATATTTGCATGATTTAGCATAATTAATTCATCATTACCATTTTGTTCTATTCGTGTGACTGACCAACACTGGTTCATAACATGTGACAGACCAATACCTCACGAGACTTCTTCCTTCTAAGCTGAGACCTTGAAACTGAGATATCTTTTGTTCATTCTCAAAACAAGGTCTCGGCATACTGCCAAATTGCAGCTACTGATAGTGAGGATTTGTCAGCCACTTGCATGAACACAGACATTGTTTATGGAACAGCACATGAATAGAACATAGAAATTTGTTATAAGAAAAGCACAAACATGAACATTTCCCTTACATTCTAGCCTCTTATCACTTGTGTGATAATAATCATTACATTTTAATGTAAGCATTTAGATTTCAGCGTCTATATCAAATATGATATACTCATATTAGTAAGTAAGGGAAATCAACACACACAAAAAACAAGACACTTCGTAATTTCAAAACCTTCATTCTGGGATGTACAATCCAATTAGTATGGTAAAATTATAATCATAATAAAGGTTATTGTCACGTTCTGACCATAGTTCTTTTGTGTTTTCTTTGTTTTAGTGTTGGTCAGGACGTGAGCTGAGTGGGCATTCTATGTTGTGTGTCTAGTTTTCCCATTACTATCTTTGGCCTGATATGGTTCTCAATCAGAGGCAGGTGTTAGTCATTGTCTCTGATTGGGAACCATATTTAGGTAGCCTGTTTTGTGTTGGGTTTTGTGGGTGTTTGTTTCTTGTCTTCTGTCTTTGTGTCTATGCACCAGATAGGCCTGTTTCGTTTTTTTCACATTTGTTGTTTTGGTATTTTGTAGTGTTCACGTTTATTGTCTTTATTAAACATGTTGAACACTAACCACACTGCGCTTTGGTCCGATCCTTCGTCAACAGAAGAAAGCCGTTACAGAACCACCCACCACAACAGGACCAAGCAGCGTGGTGACAGGCAGCGGCAGCAGAAGCAGCGTAATCAGGACTTATGGACTTGGGAGCGAGATCTTGATGAGGTCACTACTTGGGAGGAGATAGACAGGTGGGCGGCTGACCCAGGGAGAGTGCCGGAGCCCGCCTGGGATTCTCTGGAGCAGTGTGAGGAGGGATACCGGTGAATGGAGTCAGCACGGCGGCGCGGTAGGAAGCCCGAGAGGCAGCCCCAAATATTTCTTGGGGTGGGGCACACAGGGAGTGTGGCGAAGCCAGGTAGGAGACCTGTGCCAACTTCCTGTGCTTATCGGGGAGCGAGAGGGACCGGGCAGGCACCGCGTAATGCTGTGGAGCGCACGGTGTGCCCCGTGCGGGTGCATAGCCCGGTGCGGTACATACCAGCTCCTCGTATCGGCCGGGCTAGAGTGGGCATCGTGCCAGGTGCCATTAAGCTGGCTCTACGCATCTGGTCTCCAGTGCATCTCCTTGGGCCAGCGTACATGGCACCAGCCTTACGCATGGTGTCCCCGGTTCGCCAGCACAGCCCAGTGCGGGCTATTCCACCTCGCCGCACTGGCAGGGTGACCGGGAGCATTCAACCAGGTAAGGTTGGGCAGGCTCGGTGCTCAAGAGCTCCAGTGCGCCTGCACGGTCCGGTCTATCCAGTACCACCTCCACGCACCAGCCCTCCGGTGGCAGACCCCGCACCAGGCTGTCTCTCCGTCTCATCCCTACGGGTGCTCCCGCCTTTTCAGCGCTGCCAAAGCCTTCCTCCTCTCCTGCGCTGCTAGAGTCTCCCACCTGTCCAGAGCTGCTAGAGTCTCCCGCCTGTCCAGAGCTGCTAAAGTGTCTCGTCTGTCCAGAGCTGCTAGAGTCTCTCGTCTGTCCAAAGCTGCTAGAGTCTCCCTTCTGTCCAAGGCTGCTAGAGTCTCCCGTCTGTCCAGAGCTGCTAGAGTCTCCCGTCTGTCCTGAGCCGCCAGAGCCGGCAGTCTGCAAGGAGCCGCCAGTGCCGCCAGTCTGCAAGGAGCCGCCAGAGCCGCCAGTCTGCCAGGAGCCGCCAGAGCCACCAGAGCCGCCAGTCTGCCAGGAGCCGCCAGAACCGCCAGTCAACCAGGATCCGCCAGAGCCGCCAGTCAGCCAGGAGCCGCCAGAGCCCGTCAGCCAGCCAGGATCTGCCAGAGCCGTCAGCCAGCCAGGAGCCGCCAGAGCTGCCAGCCAGCCAGGAGCTGCCAGAGCCGTCAGCCAGCCAGGAGCCGCCAGAGCCGTCAGACAACAAGCCGTCGCCTGCAAAATCATTTCTGTTATACTCACAGACAATATTTTGACAGTTTTGGAAACTTTTGAGTGTTTTCTATCCAAATCTGTCAATTATATGCATATTCTAGCATCTGGTCCTGAGGAATAGGCCGTTTACTTTGGGAATGTTATTTTTTCAAACATAAAAATAGTGCCCCCTAGCTTCAAGAGGAACCTGTTATGGCGAGGCGTTCCCCTAGGGGAATTCCCCTCCCATTCAGCTGAAAAGGTGGCGCGGGAAATTTAACTTTCACACATTAACCTCTTACCTCTACCTGGGACGCTTGCGTCCCAACTAGAGCTCTGGAAATGCAAATGCGCTACGCTAAATGCTAATAGTATTAGTTAAAACTCAAAAGTTCATTAAAATACACATGCAGGGTATCAAATTAAAGCCTCACTCGTTGTGAATCCAGGCAACAAGTCAGATTTTTAAAATGCTTTTCGGCGACAGCATGAGAAGCTATTATCTGATAGCATGCACCAATACACTACAACAGAAAAGCACAGCAGGGGACGTAAACAAAATAATTAGCATTTCGGCGTTACACAAACCGCACAATAAAATAGAAAACAGTCATTACCTTTCACCATCTTCTTTGTTGGCACTCCTAGATGTCCCATAAACACTATTGGGTCTTTATTTCGATTAAATCGGGCCATATTAAGCCAAGATATCGTTATATGTAGACTGTGTGATAAACGAAAAAAACAGCGATTTCACAACGTAACGTCATTTTTTAAAATTCAAAAAGTAGACGATAAACTTTCACAAAACACTTCGAAATACGTTTGTAATGCTACTTTAGGTATTAGTAAACGTTAATAAGCGATAAAAATCATCCGTAGGCGATGTACATATCATTTGCTGTCGTCTTGGAAAAAATTTCAGGAGAGAGCTCTTCCGGAATGATCTGGGCGGAGACCGGAGGTACGTCGTGCCCCTCTTTCGGTTCAACCAAGAATCAAAGAGGATTAAATTCACAAGATACTCGACAACATGGGGATGCTGTGGGAGTTGAATGCTCGGTCTTATCTAATTCGGCTCACTGTTAACAAATGCGGTAGTGGCGCAAGGATATTTATTTCCATTTTCTGTGATCAGGTTTTCCTGCGCTTTCCGATGTAACGCACGTTATGTAATAGCCACAGTCGTGATTTAACGAGTTTTAAAAACGTCCGAGGGTTTCCTATACACACATTCTAACCATATGAACGTACTATATTCCTGGCATGAGTAGCAGGGCGCTGAAATGTTGCGCGATTTTTAACAAAATGTTCAAAAAAGTAGAGGGTCGACTGAAGAGGTTTTAACAAGTCCAATACAGCAAATGAAAGATCTTGTCCGATTTTTTTTTAATGTTTCATATTTATGTTAGACCACCACCAGCCAAAGATAGTCACAAAAGCAGAATTAGAGATAAAATGAATCACTAATCTTTGATAATCTTCATCAGATGACACTCATATGACATCATGTTACACAATACATTTATGTTTTGTTCGATAATATGCATATTTATATCCACAAATCTCAGTTTACATTGACGCCATGTTCAGAAATGCCTCCAAAATATCCGGAGGAATTACAGAGAGCTACGCCAAATAACAGAAATACTCATCATAAACTTTGACGAAAGATGCATGTTCTACATATAATTAAAGGTTGTTAATGCTGTGTCAGATTCTTTTTAAACGTTACGAAAAAAGCCTACCATGCAATAATCTGAGACGTCGCTAAGACGTAAATATATTTCTCCGCCATGTTGGAGTCAACAGAAATACGAAATTACATCATAATATTCCCTTACCTTTGATGATCTTTCATCAGAATGCAGTGCAAGGAGTCCTAGTTCCACAGTAAATTGTTGTTTTGTTCCATAATGTCCAATACTAGTGTCCAATTAGCTGCATTTGCCACCACTTTCAGCTCACGTGCCCAAAAGCTGATGCTGGTCCAGGCAAACTTGGACGAAAACTTAAAAAAGATATATTCCAGGTCGAATAAACTGGTCAAACTAAGTAGAGAATCAATCTTCAGGATGTTATTTTCATATATATCCAATAACGTTCCAACCGGAGCATACGTTTTCATCTGCAGCCAAATGGAACAATGGTGATATCAACAGACAAATGCGCAACAGGGAAATTGCATTCTGCCAGGACAGTGACTCATTCCCCTCCCATTCGGGCAAAGTTCACACCAGAGGCTCCATTCCACATTCTACTGAATGAGGACATCTAGTGGAAGGCGTAGGAAGTGCTAACAGATCCATATCTTATTTGGAAGTGAAGAGGCAATGACTTAAAATTAGACCCGCATTCAGAATTTCACTTCCTGTTTGGAAGATTGCCTGCCCTATGAGTTCTGTTATAGTCACATACATAATTCAAACAGTTTTAGAAACTTCAGAGTGTTTTCTATCCAATTAGTAATAATACTATGCATATCTTAGCAATCTAGGACAGAGTAGGATGCAGTTCACTATGGGCACGCAATTCATCCAAAGTGAAAATACTGCCCCCTATCCCCAACAAGTAAAGATATTTCAAACGTGTCAAACATTTTGTTACCAGGTTTACATTGGGTTTTTAGTACATTTCGTCTTATCAAGAGAATGTACATCTGTGCAACCAAAACTCAGACAACAGAAACTTCCATTTGTGTACTGCATCCTTTATAACCTGTGAAAAGCCCACTAAAACCAAATAAAAAGACCCTATACTTCTAAATCAAACAGAGCATTAACCACTAACAAATATTCATTAACAGGTGGATTGTATGTGGGTGCTGGCATGTGTGTTGCAAAAACAATCATAGGGTAAACACAAACAAAATGGCCTTGCTTAATTTGGGAGGTCCCTTAGCAGCTGGATCTGGGCACTTTTAACTGCTCTCCAAAGCACCTGCCTCATGAAGCCTTTCAAAGGGAGATATACAGAATCATTGATAAACATGAAAAAAAAACACTTAGTAGTGGACATTCCATATGTCCCGTAAGAAAGAAAATAAACATGTATGCTACATTTGAATCAGTCCTAAAAATACTTCATTATAGGAGTTCACGGTATATTGGGCAGGAAGTCTTAATAAACCCATGCATATACAGAATTATACTTCAGAAATATTTATACTTCAGACACATCAGATGATATGATATCCAGTAAAGCTGAATTGGGCACCTTCTAAACAACTCTCTTGTAAATGTAATATTTTTGACCTGTTGCATTGACATGTAATTATGTACAAACTTTCCCTAATTTCCCCACTGTGTCTCTCACAGCCTGTTTGAGTTCAGTGTGTAGTGGATGTTATCTATTGTTCCACAGGAAGGTTATCTCGAACCCAAACAACAGATGTCTTAAACATGAGAGCAGTGGACCAGGCCTTGAAGAGTGAGCAGCCTCTAATTTATGTTGCAATGCTCAATCCCTCTGTCTTACTTCTTCATATTACTAAGATATTGTACTATTGGATTGCTATCTGAAAGCCAATTACCATTCACTATGTTACTTTCACTAGTCTCCATAATCTGTTTCCCTCAATTTACACTCCCTTCCTAATAGGAATACCTCAATCACTACTGCTTAAACACACGGATCACTCTCAAATAACATTCTGCTTTTCCCACTATTGCAAGGTTTAAAACAAAACAAATATGATAACTTTCTCCATATTGGAAGGCTCTATATTTTTATTAGCACTCTCTGTTGGATAATCACTTTCTGCTCCAATATTTATTAAATGTCTATTATCTTAACCTCTCTAGGGTATGTGGGATGCTAGCGTCCCACCTGGCCAACATCCAGTGTGATTGCAGAGCGCCAAATTCAAATACAGAAATACTCATTGTAAAAATTCAGAAAAGATACAAATATTAAACATAGGTTTAAAGATTAACTTCTTGTGAATCCAACCATGGTGTCAGATTTAAAAAATGCTTTACGGCGAAAGCATACCTTACAATTATTTGAGAACATAGACCAGCAGACATCATTACAAACAGTAACCAGCCAAGTAGAAGAGTTACACAAGTCAGAAATAGAGATAAAATTAATCCCTTACCTTTGATGATCTTCATATGTTGGCACTCAGAAGACATTCATTTATTCAATAAATGTTCCTTTTGTTCGATAAAGTCTCTCTTTATATCCGAAAACCTCCATTTTGTTCGGGCATTTTCTTCAGTAATCCACAGGCTCAAACGTAGTCGCAACAGGAAGACAAAAAAAACAAATTGTATCCGTAAAGTTCATAGAAACATGTCAAACGATGTTTATATTCAATCCTCAGGTTGTTTTTAGCCTAAATGATGTATAATATTTCAAACGGACAACAACGTTGTCAATATAAAAGGTAAACAAGAAAGGCACTCTCTCTGGTCGCGCTCATGAAAAAGCTCTGTGACACGGCAGGTTCCACTCATTCCGACTGCTCTTACTCCCTCATTTTTCAGAATACAAGCCTGAAATAATTTCTAGACTGTTGACATCTAGTGGAAGGCATAGGAACTGTAATTTGAGTCCTTAGTCAATGGATACTGTAATGGCATTGAATAGAAAACTACAACAAAAAAATCCTACTTCTTGAATGGATTTTTCTCAGGTTTTCGCCTGCCAAATCAGTTCTGTTATACTCACAGACATTATTTTAACAGGTTTGGAAACTTTAGAGTGTTTGCTATCCAAAGCTACTAATTACATGCATATCCTATCTTCTGGGCCCGAGTTGAAGCTAGTTTAATTTGGACATGCTTTTCATCCAAAATTCCAAATGCTGCCCCCTAGGCTAGAGAAGTTAAGATTCATATGTAATGCTTTGGAGGAATCAATATGTATTAACTGGGCTGGCTCTGTCTCAGTCCCCAGTATATGTCATGCTCTGTCCATAATTATTACCTACTACCTACTAGCAGTGAATTTGCTGATAGCCACTTTATTGAGGAAAAATGTACTTACTATGACTGAGATATGTGGTTGTCCCACCTCGCTCCCACACTCCCATTTTAGTCGCCCAGCGACTGACGTACTGAAATACCTGCGAGGCTATTCAATGATGTTACTATCATCAACCCAAACTCATGAAATGAAACAGATAGAGAGAGTGGGATGTTTCCTGACGCACATTTTGTTATAGCTTTCTGATACAGGATTACAGTGTTTTGCTTCAGTTAATTAGTGTTAATGGACCATAAAGGAGCTAAATGTATTGGAGTCCTGACCCTAGATGCAGATCCTATTATGTACATGTGTCAACGCTGGTATGGGTTCTTACAAATCCAATACAGGAGCACATGGTGTGGGCAGGGGGTTGGGGATGCCTCCTATAACAGCCATCCAATGAGACCCATCTGTCTGTCTTTAGGTGCTTCCCTATCCTAAATAGAACTGTGCACGAGGCTGCCTTGAGGTGACCTAGTCTTCCCCTAGCAGTGACAAATACCACAAACGCATTTGTTTTACCATTGTACATTCTTCATCCTGTCAATGGGGGGAATTACTGGGGTTGTCATGAACTACGCAAGTCTTGGAAATGTAAAATACTGTTGAAGAAAGCATCATCGTTAATACCCATGCTTGTCTTTGTAGTAACATACCGAAAGTGTAGCAAGAATAGATGAGCATTGAGTGCAGGCATTTAATCCTTACTCACATCCTTATGATGAGCAAACGGCCCCAAGGAACAATTAATCATATTGGGAATAGATGATTCATCCCCTAATTGCATACTGTAGCTCCCAAAGTGCTTCCCTCAACAAACAGTTTATCATTAGTGGTAAACTGTAAAATAATGAACCATCAACAATAATCAACTGCACCCACAAACTCGCTCATCAATTATCCATTATTAGAGAGCCTGTATCCTGTGTATTGTGATATTTGTTACGTTTGATGAATGATTCGCCCGGCGAATGTTTGGGTCCCCAGGATATCTCTCTCACACTGATGTACTTATTAATAATAAATTCTGTGAGAAATCTGTGAGTTCTGCCTCCCTCTGCTGTGATTGTAGAGACAAAAGACCATTTGAAGTATCCATCTTAATACAAAGACACTTTATTAAATAAAGATAACTTGCCCAAGAGAAATAGTGATGCCTAGACACCCTTTCTTTCGTTCTTTCGTTCTTTCTTTCTTTCTTTCTAACTTTCTTTCTTTCTTTTTTTCTTTCTGAATACTCTATCTCTTTCTCATCTCTCTTTTTCTCCCAACTCTCCCTCCCTTTCTCTCTCGTTGTGACATCTCCAGACCATCAATGCACTGGAAGCACTGCCGGTGGCAAAGGCAGATGCACTGTCTGATTAGTCTGTTGAGGTAAAACTGCATGCTTTTTTATTTGTATTTTTTATTTCACCTTTTTTTAAGCAGGTAGGGTAGTTGAGAACTAGTTCTCATCTACAACTGCGACCTGGCCAGGATATACAAAGCAGTGTGACACAAACAACACAGAGTTACAAATGGGATAAACAAACGTACAGTCAATAAATCAATAGAAAATATTATACAGTTTGTGCAAATGTAGTAAGATTAGGGAGGTAAGGCAATAAATAGGCCATAGTGGCTAAATAATTACAATTCAGCAATTAAACACTGAAGTGATAGATGTGCAGAAGATGAATGTGCAAGGAGCGATACATGGGTGCAAAGGAGAAAAAAAATGACAATATGGGGATGAGATAGTTGGGTGGGCTATTTACAGATTGGCCGTGTACAGGTGCAATGAACGGTAAGCTGCTCTGACAGCTGGTACTTAAAGTTAGAGAGGGAGATATTAGACTCCAGCCTCAGTGATGTTTGCAATTCGTTCCAGTCATTGACAGCAGAGAACTGGAAGGTAAGGCGACCAAAGGAGGAGTTAGCTTTGGGGATGACCAGTGAGATATACCTGCTACAGGTGGGTCAGCTATGGTGACCAGTGAACTGAGATAAGGCAAGGCTTTACCTAGCAAATACTTATAGATGACCTGGAGCCAGTGAGTTTGGCGACAAATATGAAGCGAGGGCCCGCCAACGAGAGCATACAGGTCGCAGTTGGTGGTAGTATATGAGGCTTTGGTGACAAAACGGATGGCACTGTGATAGATGCATCCAATTTGCTGAGTAGAGTGTTGGAGGCTATTTTGTAAATGACATTGCGGAAGTCAAGGATCGGTAGGATAGTCAGTTTCCGAGGGTATGTTTGGCAGCATGAGTGAAGGATGCTTTGTTGCGAAATAGGTAGCCGATTCTAGATTTAATACTGTATTGGACAAGCTTAATGTGAGTTTGGAAAGAGAGTTTACAGTTTAACCTAGGTATTTATAGTTGTCCACATAAATGAACAGTCCAGAGTAGTGATGCTAGCTAGACGGGCGGGCGGGTGCGGGCAGCGATCGGTTGAAGAGCATGCATTTAGTTTTACTTGCATTTAAGAGCAGTTGGAGGCCACGGAAGGAGTGTTGTATGGCATTAAAGCTTGTCTGGAGGTTTGTTTACACAGTGTCCAAGAAGGGCCAGAAGTATACAGAATGGTGTCGTCTGCATAGAGGTGGTTCAGACAATCACCAGCAGCAAGAGCGACATCATTGATGTATACAAAGAAGAGTCGGCCCAAGAATTGAACGCTGTGGCACCCCCATAGAGACTGCCAGAGGTCTGGACAACAGGCCCTCCGTTTTGACACACTGAACTCCCGAGGGGCGCAGGAAGACACTGCATCACAGTGCTAGAGGCATCACTACAGACCCTGGTTGATCCCGAGCTGAATCACAACCAGCTGTCATCGCGAGTCCTGTAAGGCGGCGCACAATTGGCATCACTACAGACCATGGTTTGATCTCGGGCTGTATCACAACCAGCTGTGATTGGGAGTCACTTAGGGTGGCGCCACGCACAATTGGTCCAGTTAGGCAAGGGTTTGGCCGGGGTAGGCTGTCATTGTAAAATAAGAATTTCTTAACTGACTTGCCTATTTAAACCTTTCGGTTACTGGCCCAATGCTCTAACTACTAGCCTACCTGCTGCCTCAAGTAACGTCCAGCTGCCGCCCCAAGTGCATACAACCTGGTGTGTTAGACATCTTAATCAAAATAAAGTAAGTGTTTGATATGCTTTCTCTCCTTTATCAAAGAGCAGTCAGTCACTGTGGCGATATAAATCAGCCTGGTGTTGCCGCTTTGTAAAAACAGGAGTTGGTGCACGGCGGTCAGAGGGGAAAGCAGTAAATTTCCCTGGTAACAAAGTTAACATTGATTCAGATATAACCACTTGTCCACGTGTAACAACGATAACCTTTTAGTAGATTTGGAAAACATATTTGACACCCATTAAAATAACTAATGATTTTTCTCCTCCCCAGAGGAAGTGAGAGAAAGTCTATTTGGACACAGGGAGCCATTAATACATCACACTGTTACTCTACGGCAGCTCGACATGTGGCAGCACAAAACAAGTCCTGGGAGGCTTAAAACAGGCCCATTCAAAGGGCTATTAACTGCAAATCGATTTTGTCCATTGAACCTTAACTCTTAGCCTAACCTTAATTCTAGCCTTAACCAATTTCTTACTTTAGCGTAAACATATAATTTTTTTTTTTGTACCTCCGGGTTGGGGTAAATTGCGGCACACAAAAGGCCCAATGAAATTTGAGCAGAGACGGAGCATTTTGTAATTATTTTTGAGACATGTTATTGGCATAGCAGCACTATGGCTAGCAAAAATGTAGGTTGGTTGCTAACTAACTGTAAACAACTTTACTTGGCTAGCTAAGCATCTTGGCTAGCTCTGGGGTGATTTCACTTATTTAACAGTGAATGAATATCACACAGTTATTTTCTATCAACCACGGCACTGTCTTAAAAACGGCAAGGTGTCTCCAGTAATGTTTATTATTTTCATTTTTCTTTAACTTTGTGACTGTCCAAGTGTATTGTTTCCTGTAGGGTGGGCCTGTTATTGTATCTCAGTGCTGGACAGAACACCCTGCATGCCTGATCGATTTGATGAATCAGAAAAAGTAAAAGGGTCCATTTCAATAGACTCAACTGGCTTCCCCTCCTTGTGTCCTTTCCTTCAATTTCACTTGCTTGAAAACATGAAATAGGTTAAAATTTAGGTCAACATTATCTCTCTCCTAATTGAACTTAGTGCCAATGAAGAAGAGAAGAACCAATAATAGCCCATTGGCACACTGCACAGTGATTTCAAGGTTGGTGTTTGCTGACTTTAATTTGGGTCCCGGGTCTCTTATTGAAATTCAGTCATTCAATTGAAGCTCTGTTCTTGTGTTTGGATGGTATAAGAGATATACACATATGAGCTGGATTTGTCCATTCTTAAAGTAGATTTCGTTTGAAATCTATTTTCTTAAATGTCAAGTTAAGGTTATCCTCAACTGCAATGAGCTATGACAAGAAAGCTCATACAGTCTTGAGTTTGTAAAAGTATCAAAGAACAAAAGAAGGAACACATAAATGCCTCTTTAATTTCCCCCTGCACCAAATCCTAGGAACACATGTCAGTAGACTGTGTTCTTCCCAAGGTAATATATTTTCTCAAGTGAAAGCACCAACTTGACAACTCCATCACTGAAAGTAGTTTGTCCTCCGTAGTTCAGTGAAAATATTATGAGAAGCTGAAGAAAGAGATGGAGAGAGACGGAGAGGAGGGAGAGAGATGAATGATGGACAGCTTTGACACTCCGGAGCACTTAGACAATTACTAACAGTTTCTGCCAGTCACCACATCTGATACAACACAAACATGGGGTGCAGAATTTTACACTACACCACCAGGCATGGGTCACTTTAAAGGAACACGGGAAACCCATTTCAGCTTGTATTTTGGGACCAATCATCCAAACTCCCTTTCCTCTCGCAACCTGATATCATAGAAAAATGTCATCCTGGCACGTTTTGCAAAAAAGGTAAAATGTCACAGAAGCTGACGTTTGTCTCAATACATTGCAGTCAATTGGAAAATATGAGTGTCAGAGGGTTGAAGTTTTTCTCAATACATTGCAGTCAATGGGAGAAGATGAGTGTCACAGGTTTGAAGTTTTTGTCAATACATTGCAGTCAATGGGAAAAGATGAGTGTCACAGGGTTGACGTTTTTCTCAATACATTGCAGTCAATAGGAAAATTTGAGTGTCACAGGGTTGACATTTTTCTTGTTTATCTTATGTCTGTCTGTCTTTCTCTCAATCTCTAGCTTCTCTTTATCCCCCTCATTCTCTTGTCTCTCTCCCCATTATTTTATCCTCTCCACCATCTCCCCGTCTATTACCCTATCTGTCTCTCTCTCCCCTCTGTAACCCTCCCTCACTCTCCCCCTTCTCTCCTTATCCCTCCTCCCCCTCCATTCTCTCCCTCTTTCTTTACCTACCTCCACCTCCTCTCATCTTGCTCCCTCCTCTCTCTCCACTGTCCCTCCTTCACCCTCTCCCTCTTTGTCCCCCCTTCCTCACTCTCCCCTTCTCTCTCTCCTTCCTCTCCATTCATTCTCTCTCTCTCCTTCTTCCCTGCCCCCTCTCATCTCTCTCTCCTCTACTGTCTCTCCCTCTCCCTCCCTCACTCTCCATTTCTCTCACTCTCTCTATCTATCTCCCTCCTACCCCTCCATTCTCTCTCCCTCCCTCTCTTTCCCTCCTCGCATCTCTCTTTCCTTGCCTCCTCTATCTCCCCATCCCTCCTTTAAACTCTCCCTCTTGCTCTCCCCGCTCTCCCCCTGCCTCACTATCCACATTTTCTCTCTCTCTCTCCTCCCCCTTTATCCAGACAGACTGACAGACAGACAGGCAGGCAGGTCGACAGGCAGGCGACAGTTAGGCAGACCGACTGACAGGCATGCAGCCAGCCAGCCAGGCACACACAGACAGTTTCAAGTCAATAAAAACATGTTTTGACCAATATCCTTAAGAAATCACAACATGTTTCTTAGTTTCTAGAACTGCAAGACTATTGTGTCCAATGGAGGCCAACAATTATTTTGTGTTGATTGACTTTAAATGTCATATGCCGGGTCATAGAAAATTAAAAAATGGTAACCCTTCGAAACTGCCCCTATGACCCCCAATTAAGTCACTTCCTGTAATCAGACAGACGCAGGCAGACAAACAGACACAGACAGACAGGCAGGCTGACAGGCATGCAGGCAGTTAGGCAGACAGCCAGACACAAACAGTTTCAAGTCAGAAAGTCAGAAAGTCTCTTCAGAATTCATGACAATGCTCTTAGTTCTAGTACTGCAAGACCATTGTGTCCAATGGAGGTCAAACATGTTTTGGGTTGATTGACTTTTTTTATACGCCCTTGCCCTGGTCACAAATACGTAAAATTTGGTAAGAGTAAACCTTTTTAACTCTTTGAGACCGCCCCTCTGACCCCCAATTAAGTCACTTCCTGTAATCGCAGGAACTAAAATTCGACGTACGGCCTCCTGGGGACACTCTTTAATGATGCCTTGAGTTTCAAGTCTTTACAGTACGAATTTACCATTCTACAGAGGATGGAAGAGAGAGAATGAAGGACCATGTTGAGGATGAATGAGGACGGTTAGCTAGCTCAATCGTTAGCTAGCTCATGGTTATGTGAGTGCTGAAGGTAATGCTTTTCTATGGAAAAAAGTATTGTTCTCTGTGGGACCAAGTTTTCACTGTGAATAATTAATTTCACACGGTCAGATGTAGGCTTGCGTCTGTTGAACGATCCCATGCATGAATTTGGTTTCTAGCCTCAACCGTTCTGCCGATGTCACTCAAAAGCACATTAACTCTAGGTTAGGCTTCAAGCGAGGCCTACCTTTCTGCCATGTAGTGGGGGGAAGGGCAGATTAATGCATTGTTAATTGGATTAACCCTTTGACACATACAAACACACAGGTGTGATCATTCTAGACGGCGTGATCATTTTACAGTGGTCCCTGCAGTGTACGCTCAAACCAATGTGATTAGAACACTTACAGTGAGGGAAAAAAGTATTTGATCCCCTCTGCAAAACATGACTTAGTACTTGGTGGCAAAACCCTTGTTGGCAATCACAGAGGTCAGACGTTTCTTGTAGTTGGCCACCAGGTTTGCACACATCTCAGGAGGGATTTTGTCCCACTCCTCTTTACAGATCTTCTCCAAGTCATTAAGGTTTCGAGGCTGACGTTTGGCAACTCGAACCTTCAGCTCCCTCCACAGATTTTCTAAGGGATTAAGGTCTGGAGACTGGCTAGGCCACTCAAGGACCTTAATGTGCTTCTTCTTGAGCCACTCCTTTGTTGCCTTGGCCGTGTGTTTTGGGTCATTGTCATGCTGGAATACCCATCCACGACCCATTTACAATGCCCTGGCTGAGGGAAGGAGGTTCTCACCCAAGATTTGACGGTACATGGCCCCGTCCATCGTCCCTTTGATGCGGTGAAGTTGTCCTGTCCCCTTAGCAGAAAAACACCCCCAAAGCATAATGTTTCCCCCTCCATGTTTGACGGTGAGTATGTTGTTCTTGGGGTCATAGGCAGCATTCCTCCTCCTCCAAACACGGTGAGTTGAGTTGATGCCAAAGAGCTCCATTTCGGTCTCATCTGACCACAATACTTTCACCCAGTTGTCCTCTGAATCATTCAGATGTTCATTGGCAAACTTCAGACGGGCATGTATATGTGCTTTCTTGAGCAGTGGGACCTTGCGGGCACTGCAGGATTTCAGTCCTTCACGGCGTAGTATGTTACCAATTGTTTTCTTGGTGACTATGGTCCCAGCTGCCTTGAGATCATTGACAAGATCCTCCCGTGTAGTTCTGGGCTGATTCCTCACCGTTCTCATGATCATTGCAACTCCACAAGGTGAGAACTTGCATGGAGCCCCAGGCTGAGGGAGATTGACAGTTATTTTGTGTTTCTTCCATTTGCGAATAATCGCACCAACTGTTGTCACCTTCTCACCAAGCTGCTTGGCGATGGTCTTGTAGCCCATTCCAGCCTTGTGTAGGTCTACAATCTTGTCCCTGACATCCTTGGAGAGCTCTTTGGTCTTGGCCATGGTGGAGAGTTTGGAATCTGATTGATTGATTTTATACACGTAACAAACTGAGATTAGGAGCACTCCCTTTAATAGTGTGCTCCTAATCTCAGCTCGTTACTTGTATAAAAGACACCTGGGAGCCAGAAATCTTTCTGTTTGAGAGGGGGTCAAATACTTATTTCCTCATTGAAATGCAAATCAATTTATAACATTTTTGACCTGCGTTTTTCTGGATTTTTTTGTTCTTATTCTGTCTCTCGCTATTCAAATAAACCATTAAAATTATAGACTGATCATGTCTTTCTTTTTATTTCACCTTTATTTAACCAGGTCGGCCAGTTGAGAACAAGTTCTCATTGACAACTGCGACCTGGCCAAGATAAAGCAAAGCAGTGCGAAAAAAACAAAAACACAGAGTTACACATGGGATTAACAAACATACAGTCAATAACACAATAGAAAAATCGGTATGCAATGTGTGCATATTAAGTAAGGAGGTGAGGCAATAAATAGGCCAATAGTGGTGAAGTCATTATAATTTAGCAATTTACACTGGAGTGATATATGTGCAGATGCGGATGTGCAAGTAGAAATACTGGTGTGCAAAAGAGCAGAAAAACAAAATCAAATATGGGGATGAGGTAGGTAGTTGGTTGGGTGGGCTATTTACAGATGGGCTGTGTACAGCTGCAATGATTGGTAAGTTGCTCTGACAGCTGACGGTTAAAGTTAGTGAGGGAGATATAAGTCTCGAACTTCAGTGATTTTTGCAAATCGTTCCAGTCATTAGCAGCAGAGAACTGGAAGGAAAGGCGGCAAAAGGAGGTGTTGGTTTTGGGGTCGACCAGTGAAATATACCTGCTGGAGAACGTGCTACGGGGGGGCGTTGCTATGGTGACCAGTGAGCTGAGATAAGGCAGAGCTTTACCTAGTAAAGACTTATAGATGACCTGGACCTTCTCCCTCTTTGTCTCCCCTTCTCTCTTTCCTTCCTCTCCAGTCATTCCCTCTCTCTCCTTCTTTCCCTGCCTCCCCCTCCTCTCATCTCATCTCTCTTGCCTCTACTCTCTCTCCCCCTCCCTCCCTCACGCTCCCTTTCTCTCTATCTATCTCCCTCCTAACCCTCCATTCTCTCTCCCTCCCTCCCTTCCCCTCCCTCTTCTATCTCCCTCATCCCTCCTTTACACTCTTTACACTCCCTCATCCCTCCTTTACACTCTCCCCACTCTCCCCCTGCCTCACTAGCCCCCCTTTCTCTCTCTCTCTCTCCTCCCCCTTTATTCAGACAGTCAGACTGACAGACAGGCAGGCAGGTCGACAGGCAGGCGGCAGTTAGGCAGACAGACTGACAGGCATGCAGCCAGCCAGCCAGCCAACCAGCCAGGCAGACACAGACCGTTTGAAGTCAATACATTTTTTTTTACCAATATCCTTAAGAATACACAGCAAGTTATTTAGTTTCTAGAACTGCAAGACCATTGTGTCCAATGAAGCCAAAAAATATTTTGGGTTGATTGACTTTAAATTTCATATGCCGGATCATAGGGGGAAAAAAATGGTTACCCAGTCATTGGCAGCAGAGAACTGGAAGGAAAGGCGGCCAAAGTAGGAGTTGGCTTTGGGGATGACCAGTGAAATATACCTGCTGGAGCGCGTACCACGGGTGGGTGTTGCTATGGTGACCGGTGAGCTGAGATAAGGCGGAGCTATACCTAGCAAAGACTTATAGATGACCTGGAGCCAGTGGGTTTGAAGACGAATATGAATCGAGGACCAGCCAGAGAGAGCATACAGGTTGCAGTGGTGAGTAGTATACGGGGCTTTGGATACAGAACCTATGGCACTGTGGTAGACTGCATCCAAATTGCTGAGTAAAGTGTTGGAGGCTATTTTGTAAATGACATCGCCGAATATGAATTAGCTGATAGCAAGTATTATTTACAATTCATCACATCATGGGTGAGCTACCAGTGACGACATAATTGAGGTAAACACTTAAAAAAAATTGAAAGTATCAGAGAATGTATAGTTTTTATTTTTTTTAATCTTTACTTGGCAAGTCAGTTAAGAACAAATTCTTATTTTCAATGACAGCCTAGGAACAGTGGGTTAACTGCCTGTCCAAGGGCAGAACGACAGATTTTGTACCTTGTCAGCTCGGGGATTTGAACTTGCAACCTTTCGGTTACTAGTCCAATGCTCTAACCACTAGGCTACCCTGCCACCCTAAAAATAACTCACGCTGGCGTGATTTAGAGATATATCCTGAGTGGTGCAGGGGTCAAAGGCACTGCATTTCAGTGCTAGAGCCGTGACTACAGACCCTGGTTCTTAACTGCCTTGCCTAGTTTGAGTGCGCTGCCATGTTATTTTCCCCCACGGCAACCAAAGATAAGAGGTTCAAGATGAATTCGGTATTTTTGCAGTATGCATGTTGAAGTGGATGTGTTGTTTACCAACATTTCCAGATTTTACTCGAAAGACAAGTGAACCATCCATTCACCTCAGGTTGGTCTGACAGACATTTACATAACAACCAGAATGCATTGTATGATGTTAACAAACATGGTGCCACACATTTAACCTTTATTTAATTAGGCATGTCAGTTAAAGAACAAATTCTTATTTACAATGACGGCCTACCCCGGCCAAACCCAGGCAACGCTGGGCCAATTGTTCGCCGCCCTATGGGACTCCCAATCACGGCCAGATGTGATACAGCCTGAATTTGAACCAGGGACTGCAGTGATGCCTCTTGCACTGAGATGCAGTGCCTTAGACTGCTGCGGGAACCCTAGCTGGAAATTAGCTAGTATTAGCTCATCATAATCATTACAACATTCAAAAAAGTATTTTACAGACATCATATGTGTCCATTATAATCTATGAAATAATCGGAATACATGATTTGTTACCAGTACTTGAAAACACGAATAAAACAGTAAATACATTATGCTCCACACATACCTAAATACATAGTGTGTGCTACAGTAAAAACAACAACATGATATATAGAAATCAGAATGATAATGTAATAAGGCACTTAGTTTGACACATTTCCAAAGTTGTTATTAGGAAGGAAAACAACAATGAAGGCAATGCGGGTGCCCGCTGGAAAATGTAACAAAGTTCATGCAAGTTCTGTTCTGAATGGAGATGCACAACTGTCTGCGTACTTCACCTGGTGGGGAAGTGCTACGCTCTCGTCAACGAGAGAAGTTTATCAGGCTCAGTAATGCCTCAAATGAAAATAGTCCGCAACAGTGAAATGGGCTACTTCTATGTGAATTAAAGAGGATCCGGAACACACCTCAATTCAAATTCGAAATTGACAAAAGCATATAGATAATTAGCAGCCAGCGTGCTTTGGTTTGAGGGCAGTGTGGGTTAACTGTCCTGTTGCGTAACAATTACATTTTGGAACAGTGAGAGCATTCTGACGTCACGCGCATAAAAATAACTCACGCTGGCGTGACTTAGAGATATATCCTGAGTGGTGCAGGGGTCAAAGGCACTGCATTTCAGTGCTAGAGCTGTGACTACAGACCCTGGTTCTTAACTGCCTTGCCTAGTTAAAAAGAGGTTAAATAAGAAATATTTGGAACCCTAACTCTAGCTTCATGTCCACTTCCTGGATCAACCCTAACCCTACTTTTATATCAACTCCCGGCTGAAACCTGACCATTTTTATTTATTTATTTAATTTATTTCACCTTTATTTAACCAGGTAGGCTAGTTGAGAACAAGTTCTCATTTGCAACTGTGACCTGGCCAAGATAAAGCTTAGCAGTGTGAACAGACAACACAGAGTTACACATGGAGTAAAAAATTAACAAGTCAATAACACAGTAGAAAAAAAAGAGAGTCTATATACATTGTGTGCAAAAGGCATGAGGAGGTAGGCGAATAATTACAATTTTGCAGATTAACACTGGAGTGATAAATGATCAGATGGTCATGTACAGGTGTGCAAAAGAGCAGAAAAGTAAATAAATAAAAACAGTATGGGGATGAGGTAGGTAAAATTGGGTGGGCTATTTACCGATAGACTATGTACAGCTGCAGCTGCTCAGATAGCAGATGTTTGAAATTGGTGAGGGAGATAAAAGTCTCCAACTTCAGCGATTTTTGCAATTCGTTCCAGTCACAGGCAGCAGAGAACTGGAATGAAAGGCGGCCAAATGAGGTGTTGGCTTTAGGGATGATCAGTGAGATACACCTGCTGGAGCGCGTGCTACCATAAACCTAACCTTAACCCTCATTTCATCTCCACCTCTGTGCTCATCCCTTCTGCCGATGTCACTCAAAAGCACATTAATCCAAGTCTATTGACACAAGTGCGTCAATCTAAGTGACATAATAAAAAAAATCCTTCAACTTGGGTTAGAGATACCTGCTTAAGATATCTGTTTTTTGCATGGGCTGCGTCTCAATTCGGCGCATCCGCCTATGACTGCCTTTCGCATCTGTGGTGGAAGGTGGCCGAGCCACAGCAGTGTTTTTCAGACCAAAAAAAACAAAAACGTTTCCTGGCTTTGTTATATCTCCAAGGTAGGTAGGCCTACATTGCTGCCATGTAGTGGAGGGACGGGCAAATTAATACATTGTTCATTGGATGAAGGTTAGGGTTATAACTAGGGTTGAGGCCCTAACCCTAACGCTAACTTCATGTCCAATCCCAGCTCAATCCAAACCGGAACCCTAACCTTGACCGCAAATCTAGCTTCAGGACCACATCATGGCTCAACCCTAAACCTAACCTAAACCTAACCTCAACCCTAATCGTAACCTGTCTAACCTGTCTGTCTCTCTGTCTGTATGTCTGTCTGTCTGTGAGTGGGTCTGTCTCTCTGTGAGTTTATATGTCTGTGTGTCTGCCTGACTGACATCCTGTCTCTATGTCTGTCTGTGAGTGGATACTGTATGTCTGACTATCTGAGGCTTTCATATGCACATGTCATAGTCTTGCTTATCTATGCATCAATATCCTGTCTTTGGAGGTGGGAAAGTGGAGAGAGTGGTTGAGGTGGGAGAGAGGAGTGAGAGAGAGAAGGGAGAGAAATAGATTAGAGGGAGAGAGAGAGAGAGAGAGAGAGAGAGAGAGAGAGAGTGTCATGTGTGTGATGCCTTTCTCTATGCGTCCACATTGCGATCCTAATCTTCATCATTGAATACAATACATCCACTTAGGCATCAACCCTGTGACACTCATCCTTGCCTATTGACTGCAATGTATTGAGAAAAATATCAACCCTATGATTCTCATCTTTTCCCATTGACTGCAATGTATTGAGAAAAACATCAACCCTATGACACTCATCTTTTTCCCATTGAGAAAAAAATATTTTTCCTTTTACTGCTATGTATTGAGAAAAAAGTCAGCTACTGTGACATTAGCTTTTCACAAGAATGTACCAGGATTACATTTTTGGCCTGATAATGGACTGCCTCTCCACTTCTCTTCTCTCCTCCCCATAGCAGACAATTGCTGGTATAGAAGGGGTGAGAGTGACAGAGAGATGTATGGAATTAGCAAAATAGGGAGAGAGAAATAAGGAGAGTGAGAGCATAGAGCATAGACAGTTTGTCCGTCAAATGATGAGGTAAAATGGTGTATAGGTGTGGGAACCGACCACAGATGGACCTCTGCAGTTCATAAATGGGGTAGGGTGGGGTGGAGGGGGAATGGGTAGGTGGGTTGGAGGGAGTAAGGGAGGTGGAGTGGGTGTGGGCAAGAGAAGGGTTGGTAGAGGGTGGAAAGAGGTGGGCGAGAGGAGATTTAAACGTTGATGGATGTGTTTGATGAACTGCAGGAGCAGACAAACTGGTTGTCAAATCTTCACCCCACCATCCATCCATCCATCATAGACTACTCTGGTGAGGTCACAGAGGTTCTGAGTCTTGTTCAACGATCTGTATTTTCTCTATTAAAGAGTGGTTGAGTTATTGTGTCGTACATTGGTGTAAGGGAGTGGACAGAGGTAACTAACCCAGGCTGGTTTCAGCTTATGAAGTGAAGCTTTTGCAAAACGATACGTGTCACAGGGCGCAAATATAGATTTTGACCACCAATCACTAACCTTATTAAACCTTAGCCTGAGTTAACGAATGACCCAGGCACTCCGTTCTGCCACCTCTGGTCTCTTGGCCCTCCCACTCCTACAGAAGGGCAGCTCCCGCTCAGCCCAGTCCAATCAGTTCTCTGTCCTGGCAAACCGTGATATGTGGTCGTCCCACCTAGCTATCTTAAGATGAATGCACTAAAGTCGCTCTGTTAAATGACTAAAATGTAAATGTGAACAATAAAGAACTAACGAGGGATTCAAAGAAACCATTTGCCAGATGTGAGAGCATGTAGCCTGTCTCATCACAATAGATTGTGATATGTTCTAGTCCAGGTTAATATGAAGTGAGCGTGAAGTGAGCGTGGATAGCGGGGAAAATCAAAACCATCCTGATTGGCTGACAGCCCTTGTTAGCTGAATGATTGCAGAGTGACTACGCCTGGCCCTCCTACTGACGAGGAAATACAGTTTGAGACAGAGACTCCTTAGAGATCTGAGTTTAGAAACACACACACGCCTGTACATACACGCGCGCACACACACACACACACACTCACTCACTCACTCACTCACTCACTCACTCACTCACACACACACACACACACACTCTATCACAGAAAGAGTCCAAACAAATAACTGTCAATGGTGCATCATCTGATGATACGTCTCTCTGATGTGACAGAGAGGACCAGGTTTGCAGTCCAGCGATGATGAATATGGCTAGGCTGCTGTTTGGCAACTGTTGGTTAGATACAATGCATTTGGAAAGTATTCAGACCCCTTGAATTTTTCAACATTTTGTTAAATTACAGCCTTATTCTCAAATGTATTAAAATATGTTTTTACTCATCAATCTACACACAATACCCCATAATGACAAAGTGAAAACAGTTTTTTTTTAATGTTTGCTAAATTATTAAAAATAAAAACAGAAATACCTTTGAGCTCAGGTGCATCCTGTTTCCATTGATCATCCTTGAGATGTTTCGACAACTTGATTAGAATCCACCCGTGATAAATTAATTTGATTGAACATGATTTGGAAAGGCACACACCTGTCTATATAAGGTCCCACAGTTCACAGTGCATGCCAGAGCAAAAACCAAGCCATGAGGTCGAATTAATTGTCCGTAGAGCTCCTAGACATGTTTGTGTCGAGGCACAGATCTAAGGAAGGGTACCAAAACATTCTGCAGCATTGAAGGTCCCCAAGAAGACAGTGGCCTCCATCATTATTAAATGGAAGAACTTTGGAAACACCCAGAATCTTACCAGAGCTAGCTGCTGGCCAAACTAAGCAATCGGGGGAGAAGGGCCTTGGTCAGGGAGTGACCAAGAACCCGATGGTCACAGTGGCAGAGTTCCAGAGTTCCTCTGTGAGGATGGGAGAACCTTCCAGGACAACCATTTCTACAGCACTACACCAATCATGCATTTATGGTAGAGTGGCCAGACGGAAGCCACTCCTCAGTAAAATGCACATGACATGCCGCTTGGAGTTTGCCAAAAGGCACCTAAAGGACTCTCAGAAACAGGTTTTTCTGGTCTGATGAAACCAAGATTGAACTCTTTGGCCTGAATGTCAAGTGTCACGTCTATAAGAAACCTGGCACCATCACCATCCCTACAGTGAAGCATGGTAGTGGCAGCATCATGCTGTGGGGATGTTTTTCAGTGGCAGGGACTGGGAGACTAGTCAGGATCAAGGGAAAGATGAATAGAGCAAAGTACAGAGAGATCATTGATGAAAACCTACTCCAGAGCGCTCAGGACCTCAGACCGGGACAAAGGTTCACCTTCCAACAGGAAACAACCCTAATCACACAGCCAAGACAACGCAGGAGTGCCTTCGGGACAAGTCTCTGAAGGTCCCTGAGTGGCCCATCCAGAGCCCGGACTTGAACCCTATTGAACATCTCTGGAGGGACCTGAAATAGCTGTGCAGTGACGCTCTCCATCCAACCTGACAGAGCTTGAGCGGATCTTCAGAGAAGAATGGGAGAAACATTCCCCAAATACAGGTGTGTCAAGCTTTTAACGTCATACCCAAGAAGACTCAAGGCTGTAATCACTGCCAAAGGTGCTTCAACAAAGTACTGAGTAAAGGGTCTGAATATTATGTAAATGTGACATTTCCGTTTTTATTTATTTTTTATTCGCAAACATCTCTAAAAACCTGTGTTTTGCTTTGTCATTAAGGGGTATTGTGTGTAGATATATTATTTTAGAATAAGGCTGTAAGGTAACAAAATGTAGAAAAAGTCAAGGGGTCTGAATACTTTCTGAATGCACTGTACGCACTGGAAAGTCTCTATAAGCATTGAAAACAACTTTGTTGTTGTTTTTATCGTTCTGTCTGGGTTATTTTTGATGGGTAAATTAGTAGGTAGCATAATGTTTAGTTCTAACAAGCATTTCTGCCAAACAGCTGAAAGAGAAATGTAAGATCCCTCTCCTTCCCCCTGCACTTGTTTCACACACATGAAAGCCATTTAGACACACTTAACTGTCTATTAACAATTAGGGCATGCCATAACGACGTCTTAATGCACCACTTCGGAAACCTATTTTCTCCTTCTTCTCTTGTGCGCCTGCCAAACAATTATTAACCATCTTCATCTGCTTCACCACGTCATGAATTTTACATTATCCCTTGTCATTACCATAACTACACTATCAAAGACATTATTTTCACAGGAATCTCTCTTAGATCTATTGTCAAGGAGGTGGGTATCAGTCACCATTTAAAATTCACAAGCCATACAAGCCTAATGAGTGTACAGTATACGCATGTCTGAGTGTACTGTATGGAAATGCATACGCATGAGTGATCACGAAGGGGGTTATGTGTGTGTTTGTGTGTGTGTGTGTGTGTGCGTGCGTGCACAGACACATGTATATGTGCGTATCTACACTCCACTTATCTAGTTTGTCTGATTCATCTTGCTGAGAGTAGCTGCTTTCCTCTTATTGGAATGTTTTCCTGTTCTGGCAGAGGCTATTATGTCTGCATATAATGTGTGTAGCGTATGATAAAAAGTGTAACACATTTACATAATGCTTGGATGAGTGGGGAGAGAGTGTGTGTGTGTGTGTGGGGGGGGTGCAGTTCACTCGCCGGGGTTTGATTCATTAATCAGAGGAATTTGATGGACATCCAGGATGAGGTAGAGTAATTAGCATTTCCTTCTAGCAGTTCTTCTCTCCCTCTGTCTCTCTCTCTCTCTCCCTCTCTCTCTCTCTCTCTCTCAGCACCGTGATGTCCTGTGAAGTGTAGAAATGAGGCATGGTTGTGTGTTGTCCTTCCTGCATCGCCGGTGCTTTAACAGACTGTAATTATGTTCTGCCAGGGACAAGATCAGTGTGAAGAACAAAGTGTGCAGGAAAACATTGGCACAACTACTGGGCTGATTAGTACAAAATGTTTAAGTCACACACACAAACACAAATGCAAACAAAAACAAAAACAAACACACAAACTGTCTGTCTTTCCCTCAGACACACACACACACACACACACGCACACACACACACACACAGAGAGACACATACTGTATTGAAAAACAGACACATAAACATGCTACATGCCTAAGTCTTTGTCCTTGGGTGTCTTGTTAGTTTATTTTGCTTTCCAAACCAATTGATTTGCTTATTAATGTAGCAAATAATGGCTGGTGTTTACAATGTTTACCCTGAACCCTGCTAATGCAGGATCCTGCTAACAGCTGCTAGATACAGTAACAGGGGAAATGACACACCCATATACACACGCATGCAACACACACACACACACACACACACACCATTTGAAAATCACCACAAGTTTCTGTCTCTCCCTGGTGACAGTAAATTGGGTGGTTGCACATCCATATTTTCATCTGCTGATAACCCTATTATGGGTACTGAACAGCTCATTTGAAAGTGATTGGAGAGAAACATGCAGGCAGTGACTGAATTCCTACTTAGTGGCTGCTAGATGTAAGGGTCTTTATCGTCTTTAGAGCTAACACGGACACATTCATAATGGGCTGTTGTACTAATGGGTAGATAACACGCACCATCCATCACGAGATGTCCTCTATGTGTGTTTTAAGTAAGCCAACATTGGGCCTGCAGCTATATGGAATAAACTGTAGTTTTGCAAGGAGGCATCTATGATCTAATGGGGAATGTATTAAACTTCTAGAACACATTTAGACAATCATAGTGGACAATAGTTTTCAGTAGTAAAGCGAAAAACATATGGGAAAGAGAAAAACATTTTTTTAACCCCCTAAGAAAATCATCGTACACTTTACTTTCAGATTCTCACCTTCTCCCCCCCCTCTCTGTCTGCTGTCTCTCTCTCGCTCTCTCTCTCGCTTGCTCTCATTCTTTCCTTCTCTCTCTGTCTCCCCCATGATTACCACACCGCCTGGAGCTGCTGAATTTTAATAGGGGACCTTTGCCTATTATTTTCCACATGTGATAGTAATTATTTACAAATATGTGAGTGTTCACGTGAAATACAGGATGTTTTATTAGGGCTTATGTATTGAATGTATGTAAAGGATGACAGGGAGAGTGTGGAGAGGTTTAGAATATGCTTATTATAGTAACTCAATCAGAATATTACACAGCCACATAGGTAGTCACAGAAAGATGGGATAGAAGACCTTACAATCAGTGTTAACCTAATCAGATGAAATATTACTGATTGTCATGACGGTCTTTATTTTGTATTTGGGGGATCCGTGGCCTGACCTGAGAGGGCTGGCAGTTAGTGAATGGGATTAGCAAGGCTGAAACAATGGAGCTACGGCACTACCATTGCTGTTACTCTACTGCAGTGGCCACCAACTGGTTGTTCGCGATCGACTGATCGATCTCCAAGGCATTCCTAGTCGATCACCAAACATTTCTGTAAATAACCCAACAATTAAGATGTGTGTTCCTAATTTTTGTATTTGTTTCACGCTGTTGGCGGTAGGTGCACTTGATTCAGCACCCTTAGCACCGGGAAGGCAAGTGTTTCCATTTTGAACCATTTCATCAAATCAAATCAAATCAAATCAAATTTTATTTGTCACATACACATGGTTAGCAGATGTTAATGCGAGTGTAGCGAAATGCTTGTGCTTCTAGTTCCGAAAATGCAGTGATAACCAACAAGTAATCTAACTAACAATTCTAAAACTACTGTCTTATACACAGTGTAAGGGGATAAAGAATATGTACATAAGGATATATGAGTGAGTGATGGTACAGAGCAGCATACAGTAGATGGTATCGAGTACAGTATATACATATGAGATGAGTATGTAGACAAAGTAAACAAAGTGGCATAGTTAAAGTGGCTAGTGATACATGTATTACATAAGGATGCAGTCGATGATGTAGAGTACAGTATATACGTATGCATATGAGATGAATAATGTAGGGTAAGTAACATTATATAAGGTAGCATTGTTTAAAGTGGCTAGTGATATATTTACATCATTTCCCATCAATTCCCATTATTAAAGTGGCTGGAGTTGGGTCAGTGTCAATGACAGTGTGTTGGCAGCAGCCACTCAATGGTGGCTGTTTAACAGTCTGATAGCCTTGAGATAGAAGCTGTTTTTCAGTCTCTCAGTCCCAGCTTTGATGCACCTGTACTGACCTCGCCTTCTGGATGATA
Source organism: Oncorhynchus nerka (assembly GCF_034236695.1). Classification (NCBI taxonomy): domain Eukaryota; kingdom Metazoa; phylum Chordata; class Actinopteri; order Salmoniformes; family Salmonidae; genus Oncorhynchus; species Oncorhynchus nerka. The sequence goes on along the minus strand of NC_088396.1, from coordinate 3,428,027 downwards.
GCGGGGTGAACAGGCAGTGGTTCGGGTGGTTGATGTCCTTGATGATCTTTATGGCCTTCCTGTAACATCGGGTGGTGTAGGTGTCCTGGAGGGCAGGTAGTTTGCCCCCGGTGATGCGTTGTGCAGACCTCACTACCATCTGGAGAGCCTTACGGTTGAGGGCGGAGCAGTTGCCGTACCAGGCGGTGATACAGCCCGCCAGGATGCTCTCGATTGTGCATCTGTAGAAGTTTGTGAGTGCTTTTGGTGACAAGCCGAATTTCTTCAGCCTCCTGAGGTTGAAGAGGCGCTGCTGCGCCTTCTTCACGACGCTGTCAGTGTGAGTGGACCAATTCAGTTTGTCTGTGATGTGTATGCCGAGGAACTTAAAACTTGCTACCCTCTCCACTACTGTTCCATCGATGTGGATAGGGGGGTGTTCCCTCTGCTGTTTCCTGAAGTCCACAATCATCTCCTTAGTTTTGTTGACGTTGAGTGTGAGGTTATTTTCCTGACACCACACTCCGAGGGCCCTCACCTCCTCCCTGTAGGCCGTCTCGTCGTTGTTGGTAATCAAGCCTACCACTGTTGTGTCGTCCGCAAACTTGATGATTGAGTTGGAGGCGTGCGTGGCCACGCAGTCGTGGGTGAACAGGGAGTACAGGAGAGGGCTCAGAACGCACCCTTGTGGGGCCCCCGTGTTGAGGATCAGCTCAACACGGGGAGATGTTGTTGCCTACCCTCACCACCTGGGGGCGGCCCGTCAGGAAGTCCAGTACCCAGTTGCACAGGGCGGGGTCGAGACCCAGGGTCTCGAGCTTGATGACGAGCTTGGAGGGTACTATGGTGTTGAATGCCGAGCTGTAGTCGATGAACAGCATTCTCACATAGGTATTCCTCTTGTCCAGGTGGGTTAGGGCAGTGTGCAGTGTGGTTGAGATTGCATCGTCTGTGGACCTATTTGGGCGGTAAGCAAATTGGAGTGGGTCTAGGGTGTCAGGTAGGGTGGAGGTGATATGGTCCTTGACTAGTCTCTCAAAGCACTTCATGATGACGGAAGTGAGTGCTACGGGGCGGTAGTCGTTTAGCTCAGTTACCTTAGCTTTCTTGGGAACAGGAACAATGGTGGCCCTCTTGAAGCATGTGGGAACAGCAGACTGGTATAGGTCTGGCAGACTGGCACAGGCCCTCTTGAAGCATGTGGGAACAGCAGACTGGTATAGGGATTGATTGAATATGTCCGTAAACACACCGGCCAGCTGGTCTGCGCATGCTCTGAGGGCGCGGCTGGGGATGCCGTCTGGGCCTGCAGCCTTGCGAGGGTTAACACGTTTAAATGTCTTACTCATGTGCCTGAAGGTAGAACTCTACCTATCAGGCAGGCTCAGAGAGCAAATCAAGTGCACCTACAGGCCTTCTGCTGGCCAATCAAGTCGTTATTCAGCACTGTCAACACCGCCGAAAAGCATTTTAAAAATCTGACTTGTTGCCTGGATTCACAACGAGGGTAGCTTTAATTCGATACCCTGCATGTGTATTTTAATGAACTTTTGAGTTTTAACTAATACTATTAGCATTTAGCGTAGCGCATTTGCATTTCCAGAGCTCTAGTTGGGACGCAAGCGTCCCGGGTAGAAGCAACAGGTTAATGTGCAAAGGATATGATTAGAAGTTATCTCTTATGACTCCAAAAATAACATTCATATCTTAACCTGTTGCCCCATAAACACTATTTGGGTCTTTATTTCGATTAAATCGGTCCATATAAAGCCTAGATATCGTTATATGTAGACTGTGTGATAAACGAAAAAAACATCGTTTCAAAACGTAACGTCATTTTTTTTTATTCAAAAAGTCGACGATAAACTTTCACAAAACACTTCGAAATACGTTTGTAATGCAACTTTAGGTATTAGTAAACGTTAATAAGCGATAAAATTCATCAGGAGGCGATGTAAAGATTATTAGCTGTCCGTCTGGAAAAATGTCCGGCTAGAAACTCAACGAAAATATCCGGTCCTAGACCGGATTAGATACGGTGTCCTGTATGTGTTTGACCAAGAAAAAACTCGAAGGGAAATGACAAGACTCTAGACACCCTGTGGAAGCTGTAGGTACTGCAACCTCAGTCAATTAATTGTGGTTCACGTTTATCAATGGGTTCAAGTAGCGCATGGATATATTTTCCCCATTTTCAGTGATCAGTTTTTCCTGTGCTTTTCGATGTAAATGCCATTCTGGTAAAGCCACAGCAGCTCTTAGGGCTAGGCCTGAATACTGCCCCTTCTGGAGGAATTCGGCACCCATATAAACCATGATAAATTTTTGTCAAAAGTTGCTAATATATGCATATAAAAATTATTATCGAATAGGAAACACTCTAAAGCTTATAAAACCGTTTAAATTTTGTCTCTATGTAAAGCAGAAGTCTCAGGGCATGCATTCTCCCAAAGTCTCTCTTGTAATGGGAAAAGTTGCCATCACTTTGACGTCATCGTATACACACTTCCCAAACAGCTATAACCATGGAAACAGTTTCTACGTCTTCAGCGTGAAGCCTGCTTTCGATGAGGCGTGTAACTGTGAGAATCGCGCGCTCACGAGACATTCAGCGTGCCCAAACGTCCCGGTGACGCAAAAAAAAAAAAAGTTTCACCAATGGGAGCTGGGAAATTTCTCTCTTTCTCTCAGGACGGACTGAACAACGTGTGCTTATCTGTTCGCCCTCACGATTGCTGTAGACCTTTATAACATGCTAAGGCTTAATTATAAACATAGTTTGACAAGTTTACTCGAAATATAATGTATACTTTCTACGTTTTGGTGCGCATCCACTTGAAATTTGCATACATTTCGACCGAAAAGTGTCTAGTTTGAGAACGGAAAGACACAGACTTGAAAACTGAACGCTAACTTGGTGAGTATTAACCCTTCCAGGTCTTCTGAAGCAAGAACAGCCATGGTAAGGGAATATTTACGTCTTCATTTTGGGTTTCTGTCGACTCCATGATAGAGGAGTCAGTATGCTAAATGAGAGCGCCGACTCTCTATTATAGCCTAGTGAACGTCAAATGTAACGTTAAAAATAATTGTAACATAGCAATTGCATTCAGAAGAAGTTTATCTTGCCATACATATGTAAAACATGCATATTTAGTCAAAGTTTATGATGTGTATTCCTTGTTAGCTGACGTTATCTGCCGGAGCTATTTATTTCTCCTGACATTGCAGTAGCATTTTTTGAACGATGTATAATTGTAAACAGAGATTTATGGATATATATTGCATATTATTGAAAAAAAATGAATGTACTGTGTAACATGTTATATTACTGTCATCTGATGAAGATTTCAAAAGGTTAGTGAAATGATTTTTCTTTTAATCCTGCGTTTGTTGATTGCATATTTTTTCCTACTTGGCTAAGCTAATGAGGTATGTATGCAGTGGTGGTTGGACATAAATATGTGCTATGTTTTCGCCGTAAAACATTTTAGAAATCTGACTTGCTGGGTAGATAAATAACTTCTTTATCTTTCATTTGAGCCATTTTTCAAGCGATTCTGTGGAGGTTAAATATTTTTAGGATTATTTCTTGCGTTCCCTGCGCCACATTACAGCTCAGGGGGAGTGGGGGGTGATCCCAAAGGGGATCATGTGGCCCTGAAAGGTTAACCAGTTTTTTAAACGTCTGAGTGTTTTCTATCCACACAGACTAAGCAAATGCATATACTATATTCCTGGCATGAGTAGCAGGGCGCTGAAATGTTGCGCGATTTTTAACAGAATGTTCAAAAAAGTAGAGGGTCGACTGAAGAGGTTAACAAAAAATACTTTAATGTATGATATCCTATGGCTGACATATTGGATGAAAACGTGACAGGTAAAGGGGGTTTCATTTCCAAGTTACAGTATTTGGTCCATACAGTTTGTAATAACATCACAAAATGAAAAACATGACACTGACCATTTCTCACATCGTTACGTTTCAAATATTGTTCCATTATTCACTTTTTGGATGTTAGAGTTTTGGGTGGGAAAATGTCTCTGGAGACGAAATACATTCCCTTAGCCAATACTGGAGGGTAAAGAGAGAAATTTTCCCCTCTAGAGATTTACAGCAGGGTGTGGGAAAGAGACCTGGTTGCTTTCAACCCCCCCCCCCTCCCCTCTCTCCACCTTCATATCATGACTGCTAACTACACACAGCCTAAATCATTGTCACGTCATTCATAGTAAACATAGCACAAAGAAGTAACACATTAGTCTTGGGGAGTAACGGATTAATCCATTACATGTAAGGGATTACAAAAAAACGCTAAATGTAATCAGTTACGTTACCATCAAAAATATGGTAATCAGATTACAGATACTTTTGAAAAACTAGATGATTACTTCAAGTATACTTAAAAATTTGGGAAAGGTAGTTTGCGGAAACACATCTTTGACACTTCTCTGTTTTCTCAATAAAATTCAAATCAGTATTGAAAAAAGGCACAAGTTCAAGTTTGTTCCACCTGAGCAAGTTTGACCACAAGTCAGAGACCACTTTGATGACACACCAAATGAGTTTGATGGATTGCGGGAGAAGAGCAGGAATGTGCTTTTGTTGGCTACAGTTCAAGCTATGTCTTCCAATGGTGCGACTGCTTTTGGCATCCAAAGATTATCCAACTTGAATAAACGCTTGGAGGTAAGTATGAGTGCAGTGGTGTAGTCTACGTCGATACGGATATCACTTATTATTGATATCTACATAGAGCATTGATGTGAATCACACTGCTGCTCTCTCATTTAGCTATTTGCACCTTACAGATTGTGGTTGTTGTGGATGGCTGTTCACAAATCTAAATGTGTATTTGAACCCAGTAATGGTTGAATTCAAGAAGTTTAACCCTTATGTGGTGTTCGGGTCTGTGGGACCCATTTTCAATGTTTACTAAAAGAAAAATTATACCATTCATAATTTTTTCTACCTGAGACATTGGCCTTGGCTCATTTTCTGTGAAGAGCATGTAAAAGAACACATTTAAATGAGTGCACACTGTGCACCCCCCTACACATTTATATTATATATGTGGTGTTCGGGTCCACTGTACTCCCTGCCTGTCTGCCTGTCTCCTGCTTTTCTCCTACTCTTTACCCTTTGTAGTGTGTGAAATACACAATGTACTGTGGGAACCTGCACAATGTTATCACAATACATTATTTCGATACATTGTAAACAATGCAGTATTTTCCCACACTCTACCCCAGCCAGGTGCAAATTGGGGAAGGGACACAGCAAATAAATGACTGTTACGAATCCCTTTTGGCCCGACAGTCTAGGGGGGATGGTAATGGGACCCGTAACATAACTCATGCAAATTATTATTGTGACAAAGTAAAAGTGTGCACGAAATAACCACGACAACAGAAATCTACCGTCAAACTCTAGGTTTATTTATAAACACACGGTAATGGGGGAAGCAGGAAAAGGGGCTGAGCTGGACCCAAGAAAATAAACAATAAGTATTCAAAAACACCCCTAAGCTAGACTAGCCTACTTTAACAACAGCTAACTAACTAACCAAAAATACAGTGGGTGGTCCGCCCAGTTCTAACTAGTGTATTTAACAAAGTTCACCTACGGGTAGTGTATGCCCATGGGCGACTTGTCTTGGTTTCCCCTTTTCCCACCAGCAACAAACAAACACCATAACCAAAACAATACTCACAGGTGATGACAAAGTGCTATGAGGTGCTTAAACAAAAGAGAGGTTAAGACACAAAGCGAGAGTGAAACACAGAGACCTACAGACATGGCATTTACAGAGAGATTGAGCTCGAGATTGAGCTCTAGAACAAACAAATGATGGGGTTTTTAAACCATGGGGAAGGAACTGTGATAGGATAGGAAGTAGGAGGAGGTGTGTCTTCTGATTGATGATTGATTGTTGACTGATTGGGGAGTGATGGTTTTCACCTGTGAGGGGAGAAGGAGAGAAAAGAAACACACACACAGGATACACACACACACAGGATAACTGTATCCGTAACACTCCCACCCTTAAAAGAGCAACCCTAGGGGTTGCGACTACAGTATTTCAATGAATACTCACAACAAAGCAACAACCTTGCAAAACATACAGAAATCATTTTCACACACGAGACAAAGCATCTGCCAACACATTATCAGAACCCTTTTTGTGGCGGATCTCCAAATTATAATTTTGTACAATCAGCGCCCAACGCATAAGGCGCTGGTTCTGGTTGTACATTCGGTGGAGAAAAACTAAGGGGTTATGGTCAGTATATACAATCACGGGTAGGGCACTGGAACCAATATATACTTCAAAGTATTGCAGAGCCAACAACAAAGCAAGAGCTTCTTGTTCTATTGTCACATAGTTTGTTTGACATTTATTAAATTTATGTGAAAAATAACAAACGGGATGATCCACTCCACTCTTGTCCTGCTGCAGTAGAACAGCACCAGCACCTCTGGCACTAGCATCTACCTCAAGTTTGAACGGTTGTTCAAAATCTGGAGCAGCAAGTACAGGTGTACTACATAAGAGTGCTTTCGCTGATTCAAAAGCTCTCTTACAATCAGGGGACCACACAAATGATCTAGCCGGACTAAGCAAATCGGTCAATGGAGCAACTACCGCAGAGAAATTTTTACAGAAGCTACGGTAGTAGCCAACCATCCCTAAAAAGCGGCGTAGCTCTCGTCTGGTGGTAGGTGCAGGGAATGCAGTTATAGCCAAGACCTTGGCACCAACAGGGCGCACCTGTCCATGGCCAACCTCTTTACCGAGATAGGTAACAGTAGCCTTCCCAAACTCGCACTTTGCCAAGTTCAGGGTTAGAGAAGCAGCTGCCAACCGTTCACATACTACCATTAGCGAGTCAACATGATCTGTCCACTCAGACGAATAAACCACTAGGTCATCAAGGTATGCACTACAATTAGGAACGCCAGCTAATACGGAGTTAACCAGTCGTTGGAAGGTGGCTGGTGCATTTCGCATCCCAAAAGCCATGACTGAGTACTGTAGGAAGTTGTCTGGGGTCACAAAGGCAGAAATCTCAGAAGCACGTGAAGTTAACGGAACCTGCCAGTAACCTTTTAAGAGGTCTAACTTGGTTACATACTTAGCAGCACCAATAGTGTCGATACAGTCGTCCAGTCGGGGTAACGGGAACGAATCTGGCATTGTGACAGAATTTACCTTTCGATAATCCGTACATAACCTGGACGTACCATCAGGTTTAGGAACCAAAATGCAAGGAGAACTCCAAGGGCTTGAACTTGGCTTAGCCAGGTCATTCTCAAACAAATATCTCACCTCATCCCTCATTATCTTCCTCTTGGAAGCGTTGATACGATATGGGTGTTGCTTGACAGGTGTAGCATTTCCAACATTAATGTCATGTTCCAACACATTTGTGCGAGTAGGAACGTCATTAAAGAGACATGGAAAACTGTGTAGTAGCCTCACAATATCATTGGCCTGTCCATCCGTTAAATGAACCAGACCGGATTGGATAGACAGCAGCATTTCTGAGTTGGGCAATCTAACACACTGCTGCTGAGTATTGCGCAACTCCAAGCCATCAACATCATCAATATGACAGTCCACTATCATAGCAGTAGTAGCAGAGGAGACAGCAGTACCTTCCTCTGTTTTTGAACTCTCTAACTGTGTGATGGGTCGGGTGTGGTAAGCTTTCAACATGTTAATGTGACACACACGAGATTGGCGTTGTCTATCAGGAGTTTGAAGCACATAGTCAGTTTCACTTATTTTCTTTTCAATTAAATAAGGACCCGAGAAACGAGCTGACAGTGAAGATCCTGGAACAGGTAAAAACACCAGTACTTGGTCACCTGGCTGTAGTGGACGAGAAACAGCCTCTTTATCATAGTGTCTTTTCATGCTCCTCTGTGAGGAAGACAGAGCTTCCTTTGCGAGAGCACAAGCTTGGTGTAGGCGCTCACGAAAGCGACTAACGTAGTCCAACACATTCTCATCTCTGGTACACAACTCTTGGGACAAGAACTGTTCTTTAAGGACTTTCATTGGTCCTCTCACTGTGTGACCAAACACCAGTTCAGCCGGGCTGAAACCTAGGGACTCCTGCACAGTTTCACGAGCAGCAAACAAAACTAGAGGAACTCCCTCATCCCAATCTTTCTCAGATTCCAAACAATATTTACGTAGCATAGACTTCAGTGTCTGATGCCATCTTTCAAGTGCACCCTGAGACTCTGGGTGATAGGCGCTTGACACACGGTGCATAATTGACAAGGATTTTAACACCTGCCTGAAGAGCTTGGATAGGAAATTGGTTCCTTGATCGCTTTGTACCACCCTAGGTAACCCCAATGTCGTGAAGAATTTTATTAAGGCTTTACTCACTACCGGGGCTGTAATCCTTCTCAGAGGAATGGCCTCGGGGTATCTTGTAGCCATACACATTATCGTTAACAAAAACTGGTTACCCGATTTTGTCTTCGGTAACGGTCCGACACAATCAACCACCACATGCTCGAATGGTTCACCTATGACAGGTATGGGACAAAGAGGAGCGGGAGGAATAACCTGATTTGGTTTTCCTGTTATCTGACAGGTGTGGCATGTCCGACAGAACTGAGCCACATCTTGTTTTAAACCCGGCCAAAAGAAATGTTGAAGGATCCGATCATAAGTTTTTGTGATTCCTAAATGACCAGACCACTGGTGATCATGAGCAAGGGATAACACATTTTGTCGAAAGGCTGTAGGAATCACTATTTGGTAAACAGCATTCCAATCTCCATCCGCGTCAACATGGGATTTCCATTTACGCATGAGGAGATTACCATCAATGAAGTAAGCCACGTTCTTCTTCTTCACATCTTCCAATGAGACAACACTAGAAAAACATTTAGCAAGCTTGTTGTCAACTTTTGGTTAGCAATCAGCTGCTCACGAGTGACTGGTAACTGTATTGCATCAGCAATAAGTTCAACGTTCTTTGATTCTTTCCTGGGCTGTTTGTCAGAGGTGATCAGCTTCTCAGAGGTATCACACAATCCATCTTCTTGATCAACCTCTTTGAACAGAACAGTGTTTGACAAATCTATCACGTCACCCTCTTGTCGTGCCTGAGCACGAGTGACAGCACAAGCGGGGAACACATGTGGATAACTCTGTGCCAGCTCATTAGAGAGAGAGTGGTCACTTTTATCCAATACTTCCAATACGGGTACTACCTTTCCTCCGGCAATATCGTTACCCATTATAAAGGTCACACCTTTCACTGGCAACATAGGGCGTACCCCCACTCTGAATATTCCACTGATTAACTCAGAGTGTACTTTCACAAAGTGCAATGGCACTGGGACAAAACCCATTTCAATACCCTGCACTAACACACTGGAACCACAATATGTATCGTCAGACAAGGGCAACACATCAGACAATATAAACGACTGCGCCGCACCAGTATCTCTAAGGATTTTAACCGGTCGCTGAGACGCTTCCTCATTCGTTAGGGACACAAACCCCTCGAAAATGAATGGTTCATAACTGCGGTCGGGGATTGAGACTTTCAAACTACAGTTACCCTGAGGCACCTGTTTTGTTGCAGACCTCACAACCGCATTTAATTAGAGCAACACCTGTTGGTGGCTTGGCACGAAGAGGCATCCCTTGTTTGCGTTTAAGCAGGAAGCAATCATTAATCATATGTCCTACTTTATGACAATAGAAACAGGGACGCTCATTCTTCTGGCGTGCTTGATATACTACTGCTGGCCGACTAGGGCTAAAGGTAGGAAACTCAGTGGCTCTACTCTCAGTTTGAGCCGAAAACACACTCTTGTGCTTCAACACAAACTCGTCTGCCAACACAGACGCTTCTGCCAGGGAGGATACTTTCTGTTCGTTTAGGTAAACTACAATGCGTTCGGGTAAGCAATTTTTAAACTCTTCCAACAAGATTAACTCCCGGAGAGAGTTGAAATCAGTTACCTTACTAGCAGCATGCCATTTATCAAACAGATTTCCCTTGTCTCTAGCAAATTCCACATAAGTCTTACTAGAAGACTTTCTATGAGACCTAAATCTCTGTCGGTATGCCTCAGGCACAAGCTCATAGGCACGAAGAACAGTAGCTTTGACCACTTCGTAATTCAAACTGTCCTCCAGAGGTAACGCTGACAAAACCTCTTGGGCTTTACCAGTTAATTTACACTGAAGTAATAGGCACCATACCTCTTCAGGCCATTTCAATGCTACGGCTATACGCTCAAATACACAAAAATAGGAGTCAACCTCTGACTCTCTGAACAAAGGTACTAAGGCAATCTGCCTACTAATGTCAAACGTGTTTGACACAGCAGGTGAGGACGGCTCACAAACAGGCACAGTAGGACCGGAGGCTAGCCTCGCTGTCTCTGCCTCCAGTTCCATCTGGCGCATTTTGAACTCCAACTGCCTTTGTTCTCTGTCTGCCTCAATTTTACACATCTCCAAATGCCGTTGTTCTCGTTCTTTTTCTGCCTCTATTTTACTCATCTCCAACTGGAGAGTCTCTTGCCTAATTTGGGCTCTCTCTTCCACCTCCAGTTGGAACTGTGCTAAACGGACATCCCTCCTGGCATCACCATTTGACAGTGGGGAGAGTGGATCAAAACGGGACAATGTGGCTGGTGTTTTAGCCTCGCCCTCATTATCAGACACCAATGGGCTTACAGGAGCAGCAACATCCCCTACAGGGGTAGTAGGCTCAGGCAGCGGTAACACAAGCACCTGCTCTTCCAACAATACATTTAATACTAGCCGTTTAACCTCCGCCTTAACTAAACTCTGCGGAATCGATACTGAATAATGGTCAGCCAAGGTCATTAAATCAACTCTACGACATTTGTCAAAAACCTCCCACGAAGGGTTATCCAAAAAGGATTTCAAATCAAAAGTAGTCATTTTACACTACTTCACAAGTGCCAAAGAAAATAGCAAACACTAATGCTACTTCAGCTATGACGCTCAACACTGAACTATACCACTACAACAATCTACATGAGCGGCATGGGTGTCAGTTATGACAGATCCCGGATGAGGCCCCACTTATGTTACGAATCCCTTTTGGCCCGACAGTCTAGGGGGGATGGTAATGAGACCCGTAACATAACTCATGCAAATTATTATTGTGACAAAGTAAAAGTGTGCACGAAATAACCACGACAACAGAAATCTACCGTCAAACTCTAGGTTTATTTATAAACACACGTTAATGGGGGAAGCAGGAAAAGGGGCTGAGCTGGACCCAAGAAAATAAACAATAAGTATTCAAAAACACCCCTAAGCTAGACTAGCCTACTTTAACAACAGCTAACTAACTAACCAAAAATACAGTGGGTGGTCCGCCCAGTTCTAACTAGTGTATTTAACAAAGTTCACCTACGGGTAGTGTATGCCCATGGGCGACTTGTCTTGGTTTCCCCTTTTCCCACCAGCAACAAACAAACACCATAACCAAAACAATACTCACAGGTGATGACAAAGTGCTATGAGGTGCTTAAACAAAAGAGAGGTTAAGACACAAAGCGAGAGTGAAACACAGAGACCTACAGATATGGCATTTACAGAGAGATTGAGCTCGAGATTGAGCTCTAGAACAAACAAATGATGGGGTTTTTAAACCATGGGGAAGGAACTGTGATAGGATAGGAAGTAGGAGGAGGTGTGTCTTCTGATTGATGATTGATTGTTGACTGATTGGGGAGTGATGGTTTTCACCTGTGAGGGGAGAAGGAGAGAAAAGAAACACACACACAGGATACACACACACACAGGATAACTGTATCCGTAACAATGACTTTGCATGTGTGGCTCAGAGGGCCTAAGAATAAAAAATAATCTCTGCTCAGAGGGCCTAAGAAATCATTTCTGCAGAGAGAGAAGATAGTGTGGAAGGAATTTTCAGAATATGAGGATCACGTCTCTGTCAAAGAAGAAGAGGGTTGAGTTTGACCCTCTGCCAGCCCCAGGACCAGCCCATCAGCAACCAGCTCATCAGCAGCCTGCAGGAGGAGAAATATGGATGTAAAAATATTTTTTTTAATTCAATGGTCTTCCTGCTCAAGAAATGAGCCACCCCCGCATGGCTGCCAATGTGATAAGGATGCAACCAGGGCCAACGTGGATGGTGGTTACTCGTGCAGGACATAAAGTCTTCTTTTGAACTGTTCATTAGAGACACCATCCAGAAAATCACTCTGGACTGCACTAATTTAGAGGGAGGATGTGTTTTTGGAGAGAGATGGAAGGAGATGGAAGGAGACCAAACTCATTTACATGCATACTTTGGGGTTCTTATCGTTGCTGGTGTTTTCAAATCCAATGGAGAAACACAGAAACCCTGCGGGATGGAAAAACTGCCAGAGAACTTTTCCGTGCAACAATGTCTCTGAAAAAATTCCAGATCATTTCTAGGATAATCCGCTTCGATAAACAAGACACCAGACCAGCTCGGCGGCAGAGAGACAAGCTAGCTGCAATCAGGTCAGTGTGGGACAAGTGTGTGGACCGCCTTCCCCTGTTTTACAACTCTGGGCCCAACATTACTGTTGATGAGCAGTTTATGCCCCTTCACATTTACATTTACATTTAAGTCATTTAGCAGACGCTCTTATCCAGAGCGACTTACAAATTGGTGCATTCACCTTATGACATCCAGTGGAGCAGCCACTTTACAATAGTGCATCTAAATCTTTTAAGGGGGGTGAGAAGGATTACTTTATCCTATCCTAGGTATTCCTTAAAGAGGCAGTACATATCAACTAAACCCGCAAAATATGGAATCAAGATCTGGGCTGCCTGTGATGCTGCTTCATCATATGCGTGGAATTTTCAAGTGTACACGGGGAAGTCAGATGGAGGAGCCCCTGAGAAGAACCAAGGGATGTGGATTGTCCTGGATGGGACACAGGGACTCCTGTCCCAGCTTTTAGTTCGCACAAGCTGGGACAGGAGCTCCTCAAGAGGAAGTTGATGATGGTTGGAACACTACAAAAAAAAACAAGCCAGAGCTCCCACCTCAGCTGTTGAATACACGGAACAAACATATCAAGTTTGTGTTCATAGGCCAACACGTCCCTAGTGTCCTACGTGCCAAGAAAGGCAAAAATGTGGTACTCATGAGTACGCTGCATAGGGATATGAGAATCTGTGGCCAGGAACATAAAACAAACAGAAATCAAAATGGATGCAACAATGCAACAAATGGAGGGGTGGACAATTTAGACAAGCTGGTGACAGGCTAACGCTGCAAAAAAAGAAGCCTACGCTGGCCACTTGTGATATTCTTCAACATATTGGACATCTTGGCGTACAACGAGTTTGTCATCTGGATGGCGTTGAACCCAGATTGGAACAGAGGGAAGCTACAGAGGAGACGGCTCTTTCTCGAGGAGCTGGGCAAGGCATTGTTACGACCTCCAATCCAGAGGAGGCAACATGTCCCAAGGACCGCAGCTTCTGCAGCCATCGTGAGGAGGATTCAGGAGGAGGATTCTGGTGCCCCATCCTCCCGACCCACAGAAGCAACAATTCCAATACTGGAAGTAAGTGTGAGTGATGTTGTTGCATGTGTGTGTGTTTGGCTCTCCTACCTTGGCCTGCTGTAACTACATATGTGAGTGAGTGAGATGTTAGTCAAATTCCTGAACTAGGTGTTTTAATCATTCTAGATTGCAGAAGCGCTTGTGATGTGTGTGGACCCAAGGACAGGAAGACACAGTACACATATGCATCAAGTGCAAGAAATACATTTGCAACACACACACACACAGTAAAACTCTTTCCCTCATACGGTGTGTAGACCGGATTTAATTTGTGTTCAATCGGGCGCATTTATCATTTCTATAAAGTAATATACTGTATGTCAAATTTGTCCTTCCAATTTGTTCAGTTGAAAGCAGTAAACATCAATTGTGACCTTGTTTCATTTATATTTGTTAACGATAAACATGATTTATTCCACCCATGCCTTGATTATAATTGAGTTTTGTTTACAAAAATCCCATTTTACCAAGAACAAAACACACTTTTATTGAGCTTTTATTGATAAATGTGATCTAGCAGAGGTAAATGGCAAATATTAACCATGTATGCTGTCTATATTGCTTGTAATTGATATTAGTAATTGATATGTCAACAAGTATTAAGTATTACATATTTTTAAGTAAATGGTTATGGCTGTATTGTTTTAAAAACCAAATAATGCTTCTCCTTAATTTTTTGAAGAAATTAATTTTTCAAAAGTGCTCAACTATTACTCTCTCTTTGAGTCGACTACTCACCATATTTTAGGCACTGCAGTGCTAGCTAGCTAGCTGTATCTTATGCTTATGCTTTCAGTACTAGATTAAATCTCTGATCCTTTGATTGGGTGGACAACATGTCAATTCATGCTGCAAGAGCTCTGATAGGTTGGAGGACATACTCCGGAAGATGTCATAATCATTGTGAAAGTCCATGGAAGGGGGTGAGAACCATAAGACTCCTAGGTTTTATATTGAAGTCAACGTACCCAGAGGAGGACAGAAGCTAGCTGTCCTCCGGCTACATCATGGTGCTAACCTACAGAGTCCTGCTGAGGCTACTGTAGACCTTCATTGTAAAACAGTGTTTTTTCAATTATTTGATCATGTGAAAATATTTAGGATAATTTCATATAAAAATAATATATATATTGTTTTAATGAAATTCCCTGAGGAGGATAGTCCTCCCCTGCCTCCTCTGATGCTACACCGTTCCACACACCACCACCAGCACTGCAGCTGCAATGAATGAGTATAGCAAAGTGTTCCGATAAGCTTGTGTTGTTATTATTAGTTGCTTGTGTCTTTTTTATTATCGAGGAAGATTGAACTTTCTCTGGTCATAGGAGTAACAACATGAATTGATGGATGAGGATGAAATGATGTAGTGCGACTCGAGTTTTACCATCAGCTGAAATACCGTGTCTATTTTTCTCAACAGAGGGAAGGGAGGTCAAAGGATGTCGGGTGGGAGGCAGTCTCCCTCCCTCCCCTCAGACTCCCTCCCAGTGCTCCCTCCCTCCACTCAGATTGACCATCAGATGTAGACCATCAGTCGAGTCTATTATAATCAATTAGCTGTGCCTCACAAGTAATACAACAAATTATACATTACCAGTGCAATCATGTAGAGTGCATTCAGAAAGTATTCAGACCCCTTGACTTTATCCACGTTTTGTTACGTTACAGCCTTATTCTAAAATGGATTACATTCATTGTTGTCCTCAATAATCTACACACTATACCCCATAATGACAAAGCGAAACCAGGTTTTAAGAAAAGTTTGCACATTTATTACAAATAAACAACAGAAATACCTTATTTACATAAGTATTCAGAACCTTTGCTATGAGACTCGAACTTGAGCTCAGGTGCATCCTGTTTCTGTTGATCATCCTTGAGATGTTTCTACAACTTGATTGGTGTCCACCTTTGGTAAATTCAATTGTTTGGACATGATTTGGAAAGGTGCATACCTGTCTATACAAGGTCCAACAGTTGACAGTGCATGGCAGAGCAAAAACCAAGCCAAGGGGTCGAAGGAATTGTCTGTAGAGCTCCGAGACAGCATTGTGTCGAGGGACAGATCTGAATGCTTTTGTAAATGTGTTTTTTATTTTTTTATTACATTTTTTTGGCACAAATGTCTAAAAACCAGTTCTTGCTTTGTCATTATGGGGTATTGTGTGTAGATTGATGAGAAATAAATTATTTCTTTAGAATAAGGCTGTAATGTAACAAAATGTGGAAAGTCAAGGGGTCTGAATACTTTCCGAATGCACAGTACGTAATTTAAAAAATATTCAATTTCAAATTGGTCTGAGAAGAACAATATTGACAGGGTAATTCAAGCACAGCTCCAGAACTGTTTTTAACTGGTTAATGTTTCTGCTTGCATTTTGACATTTTGACTCAGAAAGTGATCTTGACTCAGAAAAGGTTGGTGACCACTGTCCTACTGTATAAGGATTGGAACAAACCCTATTCTCCTCCATTATATTTCTTAATTTCCCTCAAATGACTCAGGCCCGTTTAGGTGGAAGTGCAGGTTAACAGAGGCGGCCTGTGATTGCAGGAGACGTGAGGAGGCCGCTCGCTAGAGAAGCAGAGAGGCTGATTGCACAGTAAGTAGAATTATTGTCTATGCATAAGGACCTGAGGAAAGTTGGCACAAGTTTTTCCTGGTCTGAATAGGTGGAAAATGTAAAACTACACTGTCCAACACGAACGAAGAGGGACTAATGACAACATATGACTTCTGGAAAGGTTAGAAAAATAAGCCCTGTTAATGAATGAATTAAAGTTCTTAAATGAATGATGATTTAATAAAGTTAGTAGTTATTGACGGTCATGTTAACGCTCATTTTAAGGGAAACTGTAGACAATAATGTAAGCTACATCGACAGTAAGGGAAATGAGCAGAAATATTTACTAAAGGATTGCATAAAGCGTTCACCATTTTGCACCTGCTTATATTAAAGTGAAATAAACATTGCAGACAGAATGAAAAGGTACAATAAAGTTTAAGAGAAAGATATTCATTTAATATTTTTTTGCATTTGTTAGTCTTCTTTTTTGGGGGGGGGGTGAAAAATACAGGGGCAAACAGATTTGACACCTGGTGCACATGGTTAGTAAATATAGCCCTGAAAGCCCTGAGAGTATGCATGAGATATTGTAGCTAGCTAGCATTTCTCCCTGGCTGGCAGCGTGCCACCAGACATATGCTAATACACACTCAGGGCTGCCTCTCACTGTGTGTTTACAAAACCAGTGGAACATTTACAGTACTGAACCTACATTACAGCTCTGAGACTTAACTCCTGTGATTATAATGTGATACGTGAGCAATAAAATAACAAGTTTTAAAAAATCAATTGAAAATTTCAATTCTTCACGTTTTTTCTAATTCCAATTCCGGGATCACTAGCCACTTTAAACAATGCTACCTTATATAATGTTACTTAATACATGTATCACTAGCCACTTTAACTATGCCACTTTGTTTACTTTGTCTACATACTCATCTCATATGTATATACTGTACTCGATACCATCTACTGTATGCTGCTCTGTACCATCACTCACTCATATATCCTTATGTACATATTCTTTATCCCCTTACACTGTGTATAAGACAGTAGTTTTAGAATTGTTAGTTAGATTACTTGTTGGTTATCACTGCATTGTCGGAACTAGAAGCACAAGCATTTCGCTACACTCGCATTAACATCTGCTAACCATGTGTATGTGACAAATAAAATTTGATTTGATTTGATTTGGAGTGTAATTGAGTTCTATTGGATCTTGCACTGTTTATCTTACACAAGCTTGCTGGCTTGAATGTACTGCGGCCGTGTATTCTCTGCATTACCAATCAACAACCATCAAGTCAAGCAGTAACCTTATGGCTTTACCTTTCGACAGATAGCTGATAATTAGTGCATGTAAGTAGGTACTGGCTTTTTCTCTCTCTTTCTCTCTCTTTTCTGGATAGCTTATAGCTTCTGCAACACCAGGCTTTTTATTATGCCACAGGGTGAAGAGTGGGTTGGAGTGAAGATCCATTCAATATCTTACACACATACAGTACCTTAACACAAACAACATTATGTTGCTTGCAAACATCCAATGATATATGGCCAAATAAATAATCAAAACCACAATACACATACTTACGAAGGATCTTAATTGAGGAAAATAACATACACACACACACACATATATTTCTGACCTACCACCTGAATTAGGTTCGATGTAGTAAGATTTTAAATAGTGTTTTTACATTTGATAAAAGAAGAAACTCAAAGATAGACAATGGTATATCTTACACTGCAGTTGAGGAACAAAGGGAAGGCAATTATGCATTGAAAGTTGAAAAACTTGTAACCCCCACTGAATGTTTTGGTACACCTACTGGAAAGCTCTACTTTGTCTACACCCATTCAGCATCCTTCACACCCTCTTAAGCCTTAGCTCCACCCATCTCTTTAAGGATTCACATGTGAGGCCATGTGCTAAACAGAGTGAGCAGAGTAGTAAACAACCAAAGATTTCAAGACATAAAGTGGTAAACGTAGCAGCCAACAATAAGGAAAAAATCCAGATAAAAATACACTTCATCTAGTCCTTGGCCTATATCCTAATCTGACTTTGGTGCAGGTTAAGTTGTTCTTCACATTAGCGTCTCTGGAAAGCACACAATATATCAAATAAAATACACGTTTATTTGTCACATGCACAGGACACAGAAGGTGTAAACGGAACATTGGAATGGTTACTTGCATATTTGCATAGTAGCATTATCAAAAACAGAAAGTGTATTTTATAATTGTTAGATGACGCTTACCCGACACATTTGTCTAAATTGATGGGTCATGTGAAGGAAATGCTATAACCACCCCTCACCCACATCTAGCTAAGTGAATTGGTCACTAATTGTCTAAACATGTACACATGTTCATGAAATACAATTGATGGCCGTAATCACCCCCAGACACACCTGATAATTTGATGGGTCATGTAATAATTCGTCCAAAGTTAGCTAGCTAAACAGTCAACCGGCATAACCCCAACTCATACTACTACCAATACAAACATTGTCGTAGCTGTAGTATGAATATGCAGGTAGCTAAAGCTAACACACTAGGTCAATGTTAACTAACTAACATTAGGCTATAACTAGCAATGCAAATGTATTTCTGATTCAAATAATGTTACTACACAGATCATACACGTAACGTTAGCTAGCAAGCTAGCGAGTCAGCAATCTAACGTTTGCTAGCTAACTGATAGTATGCTTTAACTTGCAATGAAAATGACTTTCTGATAGAATTATAAACATATAAATGTAGCTTAAACTTTTACCCGTATGCGTGGATGAACACTTCATGACAGACTGGAACCATTTAACTCTGTTTTGTTTGTAGCTACTGTCTTCACCTTCCACCACCGTGCGCCAAATACTGAAAATGTGAATCTGGAGGCAACCTAAGCCTGAGCTGGTGTGGCTGGACAGTAAAGGAGTCATTCTCAAATGTGAAAGCTGTTCAAGGGTGTGTAGACTTTCACTAGGCTCTGTATACCCATTGATTCTTGAAGAAAATCAATTATAAATGCTTGTTGAGCTTAGAGGAACTGTTCTTCCCCATCAGAACCAATTATAGGTCTGTTTAAGTGAAAACATTGCAAAAACTATCATTTTTAGTCCTTGGATCAATAGCTCATATATGTTTGTGGTCAGCGCTAAGAGGGTTCCTTGGGACGTCCATACCCTAAACCATAACCCTAATCTTAATAACCCTTACCCTAACCTTACACATAACCAAATCCCTTACCTAACCTTAACCATTTTAAATGTAAACTTCTATTGCATGGACCATGTTTATCATCTGAGAATTGGTTCCGTGAATACTGGGCAAGGGACACAACATATGAGAGACTGGTGTGAAAGACAGACAGTGGCCTGACCATATAATTAGGAATTAGAATACTAATACTATGACATAGCCTGACAATAGCCTGACAACAAACAAAATATTTTCAGAGGGAAATTAATCCGAGGCCTTTGTAGCCCGCGGGCCACCTGTTGCCCATCGCTGACCCAGAATCCTGAAATTCTGTGCATAGTTCCCTCTTCTCACAAGGAACAAATTTGCCTCAATGACCCACAAGTTCTGCCATGATGGATTTTACGGCATTTTGAAATGTTGAAAAACTCTTAAATGACATATTATTTGAACCACAGGATGAAACTTAATATATGGCATCTATGGACCAAGGTCTTTCAATGCAATATTTTCCAGAATAGCATGTCAAACAACTGAGTAATAAACATTCATGTTGGCGTGGTCTGGCACATACAGTGCATTCGGAAAGTATTCAGACCCTTTGACCTTTTCCACATTTTGTTATGTTACAGCCTTATTCTAAAATTGATTAAATAAAACAATTTCCTCAGCAATCTACACACAATACCCCATAATGACAAAGTGAAAACAGATTTTTATAAATGTTTATAAATACATTAAAAACAAAAAACAGAAATACCTTATTTAGATAAGTATTCAGACCTTTTGATATGAGACTCGAAATTGAGCTCATGTGCATCCTGTTTCCATTGATCATCCTTGAGATGTTTCTACAACTTGATTGGAGTCCACCTTTGGAAATTCAATTGATTGGACATGATTTGTAAAGGAAGACACCTGTCTGTACAAGGTCCCACAGTTGATAGTGCATATCAGAGCAAAAACCAAGCCATGAGGTCGAAGCTCAGAGACAGGATTGTGTCGAGACACAGATCTTGGGAAGGGTACCAAAAAATGTCTGCAGCATTGAAGGTCCCCAAGAACACAGTGGCCTCCATCATTCTTAAATGGAAGAAGTTTGGAACCACCAAGACTCTTCCTAGATCTGGCCGATCGGCCAAACCGAGCAATCGGGGGAGAAGGGCCTTGGACAGGGAGTTGACCAAGAACCCGATGGTCACTCTGATCGAGCTCTAGAGTTCCTCTGTCACGCCCTGACCTTAGAGAGCCATTTATTTCTCTATTTGGTTAGGTCAGGGTGTGATGTGGGGTGGGCATTCTTTGTTTTGTTTTCTATGTTTCTTTATTTCTATGTTTTGGCCGGGTATGGTTCTCAATCAGGGACAGCTGTCCATCCTTGTCTCTGATTGGGAATCATACTTAGGTAACCCTTTTTTCCTCCTTTCAGTCTGGGTAGTTAACTTTGTTTGTGGCACTTAGCCCTGTAAGCTTCATGGTTGTTTCTTTCGTTTGTTGTTTTGTTGGCGACAATTTAAAATAAAATCAAATGTACGCACACCACACTGCACTTTGGTCCACTTCTTTCGACGGCCGTGACATCCTCTGTGTAGATGGGGGAACCTTCCAGAATGACAACCATCTCTGCAGCTCTCCACCAATTAGGCATTTATGGTAGAGTGGCCAGACAGAAGCCACTTCTCAGTAAAAGGCACATGACAGCCCGCTTGGAGTTTTCTAAAATGTACCTAAAGGACTCTCAGACCATGAGAAACAAGATTCTCTGGTCTGATGAAACCAAGATTGAACTATTTGGCCTGAATGCCAAGTGTCACATCAGGAGGAAATCTGGCACAATCCCTAAAGTCAAGCAAGGTGGTGGTAGCATGTGGGGATGTTTTTCAGTGGCAGGGCCTGGGAGACTAATCAGGATTGTGGCAAAGATTAACGGAGCAAAGTACAGAGATATCCTTGATGAAAACCTGCTCCAGAGTGCTCAGGACCTCAGACTGGGGCGAAGGTTCACCTTCCAAGCACACAGCCAAGACAACGCATGAGTGGCTTCGGGACAAGTCTGAATGTCCTTGAGTGGCCCAACCAGAGCTTTGAACCTGATCGAACATCTCTGGAGAGACCTGAGAAAAGCTGTTCGGGAATGCTCCCCATTCAACCCGACAGAGCTTGTGAGGATCTGTAGAGAAGAATGGAAGAAACATTCCGCAAATACAGGTGTGCCAAGCTTGTAGTGTCATACCCAAGAAGACTCAAGGCTGTAATCACTGCCAGAGGTGCTTCAACAAAGTACTGAGTAAAGCGTCTGAATACTTATGTAAATCACTTTTTGTATTTTTTTTAATTAGCTAAAAATGTTTGCTTTTCAAAAGTTTTTTGTTTGTCATTAAGGGGTTTGTGTGTAGATTGAGGAGGGAAAAAGACGATTCAATACATTTTAGAATAAGGCTGTAACGTGTACATACATGTAAATGAAAAGAAAAGACGCGTTGTACATTTTCTGGAAATAATGGACAACTTGGTACTGCTCAAGTTTATTAGTTTCAGATAATGTATAGAGCAGAGGCGTTATTCCCGCTCATACCACGGTTGCCAAAGAAAACCATGCACACATTTACTGTTGGAAGTATATGTTTTCATTGAGATTTTAATTTTGTTAATTCAATTCATACTATTTTATCCTTCCACTAAACCTGGTTGTTAGTTATATCGGTTAGGTTGCTGGAGAAGCGGACCAGTTCATTCAATTTGTTTGATTACTTTGCAGGCTGGCAATATTAGTGTTAATCCTTGCATGCTAGCATGCCTACTATGGCTAACACAGTCACACCAACTCTGCAGATAGAATAACATCAAAGTAGCTACATTTGCCTTTGTTTAATGACGTTTATTTGTATACATCTATGCACACCCACACAAAGCAAAACTTGTTTATGTTTATTTAGTTCAAAGTTTGGTTGATAGTTGCAATTTTACTACCAACATTTAATATAATATTACTACCTACATTTAGTGGTGGTGGGGGAAGGGGGGGGCATAGCTGGGCTGATTCTGGCCCTAAAATGTCAGCTTTGCCTCAGTTCAGGCTGCCAGATCTGAGCCGAATTTTTTATTGTTATTTTTTTTTATTTCACCTTTATTTAACCAGGTAGGCTAGTTGAGAACAAGTTCTCATTTGCAACTGCGACCTGGCCAAGATAAAGCATAGCAGTGTGAACAGACAACACAGAGTTACACATGGAATAAACAATTAACAAGTCAATAATACAGTAGAAAAAAAAATGGGCAGTCTATATACAATGTGTGCAAAAGGCATGAGGAGGTAGGCGAATAATACAATTTTGCAGATTAACACTGGGGTGATAAATGATCAGATGGTCATGTACAGGTAGAGATATTGGTGTGCAAAAGAGCAGAAAAGTAAATAAATAAATAAAATAAAAAACAGTATAAAAACAGTATGGGAATGAGGTAGGTGAAAAGAAAATGGGTGGGCTATTTACCAATAGACTATGTACAGCTGCAGCGATCGGTTAGCTGCTCGGATAGCTGATGTTTGAAGTTGGTGAGGGAGATAAAAGTCTCCAACTTCAGCGATTTTTGCAGTTCGTTCCAGTCACAGGCAGCAGAGTACTGGAACGAAATTCGGCCAAATGAGGTGTTGGCTTTAGGGATGATCAGTGAGATACACCTGCTGGAGGGTGTGCTACGGATGGGTGTTGCCATCGTGACCAGTGAACTGAGATAAGGCGGAGCTTTACCTAGCATGGACTTGTAGATGACCTGGAGCCAGTGGGTCTGGCGACAAATATGTAGCGAGGGCCAGCCGACTAGAGCATACAAGTCGCAGTGGTGGGTGGTATAAGGTGCTTTGGTGACAAAACGGATGGCACTATGATAGACTGCATCCAGTTTGCTGAGTAGAGTGTTGGAAGCCATTTTGTAGATGACATCGCCGAAATCGAGGATCGGTAGGATAGTCAGTTTTACTAGGGTAAGCTTGGCGGCGTGAGTGAAGGAGGCTTTGTTGCGGAATAGAAAGCCGACTCTTGATTTGATTTTCGATTGGAGATGTTTGATGTGAGTCTGGAAGGAGAGTTTGCAGTCTAGCCAGACACCTAGGTACTTATAGATGTCCACATATTCAAGGTCGGAACCATCCAGGGTGGTGATGCTAGTCGGGCATGCGGGTGCAGGCAGCGATCGGTTGAAAAGCATGCATTTGGTTTTACTCGCGTTTAAGAGCAGTTGGAGGCCACGGAAGGAGTGCTGTATGGCATTGAAGCTCGTTTGGAGGTTAGATAGCACAGTGTCCAATGACGGGCCGAAAGTATATAGAATGGTGTCGTCTGCGTAGAGGTGGATCAGGGAATCACTAGCAGCAACAGCAACATCATTGATATATACAGAGAAAAGAGTCGGCCCGAGAATTGAACCCTGTGGCACCCCCATAGAGACTGCCAGAGGACCGGACAGCATGCCCTCCGATTTGACACACTGAACTCTGTCTGCAAAGTAATTGGTGAACCAGGCAAGGCAGTCATCCGAGAAACCGAGAAACCGTGCCTAGTCTGGACGGTCATTCATTTCGGACCGGACTCGGCTGCCTGACCTGGGCCAGTAGTTTTAGATCTGCCGGAATCAGGGCAGATGTGGGCCAGATGTTTGTGCTACCTGGGTCTGGTTCACACTGACTGTGGCGTGTGCAGAAAGTAGCCCATCACAACTTGGGTCAATGGGTCAATCGGCTAGCTTCCTGAAACAGGTCACACATTTGTTTTACTATCCTTGTGGGGACCAAACAATTGATTCCCATTCAAAATCCTCTTTTCCCTAACCCCAAACCCCAAACCTGACCATAACCCTAACCTTAACCCCCTAACCCAAACCTAACCCTAACTCCTAACCCTAACACCTAACGCTAATTCTAACCGTAAACCTAACAGTAACCCTAAACCTAAACATAACTCCTTACCCCCCCCCCCCCCCCCCCCAAAAAAAAAAATCAACACACACACACAGCCGAGAAAGGGGGAAAACGCAACAGAGACCCTAGGGCTGTAAAACTTTAAAGCTCATGCTTCAAAACCAACATGAAACAAATAATCTGACTAAAATCATAACCCTGGGAGACCTTGCTCACTGCCTGATAATTGTATGCTTTCATGACACCATCCATCCAGAAAATTACGCCTGTGTTCTCAGGCATGGTATGTAGTATCGCAAGGCCATCGCAAACAAGGGAGGCTTCTAAAAGACTGGCCTCCGGAGGGAACTCTACAACCCAACATTTATCTGGCCGCAGGGATCTGGTCCCACATAAACAATTTCAAAGAGAGCAAGAGAGTGAGAGAGAGATGGTAGCAAACAGCCGAGTTACATACTGGTCAGGCCAAACACACACCCGTGCGTGCACACAAAGACATGCACGCACGCATACACACACACACTCACACACACATGAACGCATGCACACACACACACTCTTCCTTTGCTTCCTCTTTGGTCCTCCACTAAGACTTTCTTTGAGGCAATTGCTTGTTTCAAACGGGATCTATAAAAGATGAAACAACCTTTGCACTCCTCTCCCTCAGATGTTGAGAGACACACCTGCAGCCAGTGGTATTGGCTGTGCGTATTGATATGTAGCAAGTCGCTAACAGTGATGTGTTGGCGGGTAAATGTAGGTGCTTCTCCCACGCCACATCCCTTCAGACAGGAAAAAAGCGATTTGGCCTCAAACTACAATGTTGTGTGGGATATATGTCTCTAATTAGGCTTCAAAACAACAGCACAGAGACACACACACACACACACACAAAGTATTGTCTCTATGATGACTGTGGATTCAAAATAAAATATCTATTCAAGCAATCAGACCAAAAACTTTCAGTTGAAGTCCATCCAATTAAAATGATCATCGGTACCTTTGCTCAGTGGAATAATGATAGTCAACGATGCAGCATTAACAAAATAGTAAAGGTTTTATCTACAGTACCATCATTTCATGAGCATTGGGTACAATGGCAAATGGTATTCTGCCTGATGAGTTCTCCACTTAACAAGCACACAACTCAATTTGCCACCAGCCTATTCCCCAGCTCCTGTGGGAAGTAATCTGGTCTGGGCTGTGCTATTCAAATCACAATTGAATTCATCTTTCACAGCCTCATCTAATATAGGCGTTTCTCTAGTCAAATAAGTCGCTCATAATGTGTTCATCAATATAATATAATACAGTCAAGCCGCGAGGGACAGACAGTGAAGTAACTTAACATGGACGATCTGTTTTCATGAGCTTGTAGCACATTATGTACCTGTGACATTTATTAGCAGTACTGCAGAACTGGGGGAGGACAGAAACTGTACTCACACAAACACACACTCTTGAGGGACAAACCCACACTAAGAGGTTGTGTGTATTATGTGTATTACTGTGTGCTGTGTGTGAAGGCTCAGTTCTCCTTGGTATCCCTGTAGGTTTAATAATTCCTCCAACACATCCACAACGACTTGAGATATGGCTCCATGGCACCTACTTCAAACAGGCTGTTTTTGCTGCTTTGATTGCTTGTTTCTCCATGCAAGCAGCAATATCCATTTGACATAAATGGAAGAATGGAAATCATCGTGAACACATTACCGGGCTATGGTGGGCGCGCGTGAATCCATCAGAGGAAAATAACTGCGATGCTCTCTCTCTTTGTTGTAAATAAGGATAATCAGGTATCAAGCCTTGTTCAATTGACAACCAGAGAGGCCTTGTCTGGGTTCATGCTAAATTGGATTATTCAACTTCTTATTTGTTGTTGGCTATTTTACATTTTAGTCACTGAAAGATATGGTGTCCCTAGAAATGCAATATGTGACTGACCACCTCAATTCGGTCTTATGTAGCAAAAAATTGAAATGGTGTTTTTTATATTGGATAAAAGTCGAGACTCAGAGCTAGATAATGGTATATCATAAAATGCAGTTGAGGAAAAACTGGAAAATAATGAGGCTTTAAGTGTCCCTTAAATGTTTTGGTACACCTACTGGAGAGCTCTACTTTGTCCACGCCCATTCAGCATTGTTTACACCATTTTAAGCCTTAGCCCCACCCATCTTTTTAAGGATTCTCATGTGAGGCCATGTGCTAAACAGAGTGAGTAAACATCCAAAGATTTCAAGACTAAAAGTGGTTGAAGTAGTAGCATACAATAAGAAAAAACTTCAGGTAAAAAAAACACTTTATCTAGTCCTTGGCCTATATCCTAATCTGACTTTGGCACAGGTAATGTTGTTCTTCACATTACCATCTCTGGTAAACACACACTATGTCAAATAAAATCCAAATTTGTCACATGCACAGAATACAGAAGGTCTAAACGATAGTGGAATGGTTAGTTGCATATTTGCAATTAGCAATATCAAAAACAGAAACTGTCCAGCAAAAAATATTAGATGACGCTTACTCAGACACACTTGTCTAAATTGATGTGTCATGTGAAAGAAATGCTATAACCTCCTGCCACATCTTGCTAAGTGGATGGGTCTCTGCAGAAGCTGTAAATGGTACAGTGAAATGGTTACTTGCAGATTTGTATAGTAGCAATAACAACAACAGAAAGTGTCAGTATAAAAAAAATGAACAAAACGTGTCAATACCAGTAGAGAAAAAACAAAATAAAATACAGTATGGACAAGGACAATGTCGAGAACAATATCAGTGATGCTGGGAGTTATATGCATTCAATCAGGGGTAAAGTGGCTGAGCAGCATGATCAAAAAAGAAATGGTAGCAGCAATGTATGACGTGTGTGTGTGTATGTGTTAGGAGAGAGTCATGAAAATGTGCATAGAGGCACTGCAGATAGTCCGAATGACTGGGCACTCGCCCCCATTGATGAACTACTCATATGAACTAGTCCATACTCGTCACGCATGAACAAGGAATCTATATTCGGAGAGCCTGTTTCTGTCCTGCCCTTGACTTTGGTGCAGGGCATGTGATGTCCATGATATTCTCAAAAAGATAAGTTTGTCTAGTTGTGTCCAGTCCAGGTGTTGCTTGTACAGGCAGACCATTTATGGGAGTAAGAACGTCAGCGTTGTGTAGCAGCTGAAACCTGGTCCTGACTGAGTCCGAACTTTCCTTGGCAACAACAACACCAGTCTCTAGATTAGGGGTTCCCAAACTTTTTATAGTCCAGTACCCCTTCAAACATTCAACCTCCAGCTGTACCCTCTCTAGCACCAGGGTCAGCACACTTTCAAATGTTGTTTTTTTGTCATCATTGTAAGCCTGCCACGCACACACTATACAATACATTTACATAAGAATGAGTGTGAGTTTTTGTCACAACCCGGCTCGTGGGAAGTGACAAAGAGCTCTTATAGGACCAGGGCACAAATAATAATATAATAATAATCAATCATTTTTCTCTTCATCTTATATACTGTATAAACCCTTATTTGTTCATCGAAAATTGTGAATTACTCACCACAGGTTAATGAGAAGGGTGTGCTTGAATGTATGCCATAACTCTGCAGCGTTGGTTTGTATTGGAGAGAGTCTCTGTCTTAAATCATTTTCCACACACAGTCTGTGCCTGTATTTAATTTTCATGCTAGTGAGGGCCGAGAATCCACTCTCACATAGGTACGGTTGCAAAGGGTATCAGTGTCTTAACAGCGCGATTTGCCAAGGCAGGATTACACTCCAGAAATCTGGCAGTGGCTTCTGATTAAATTCAATTTTCACAGAACCGCTTGATGCAATTTTGATGAGGCTCTCTTGTTCAGATATCGGTAAGTGGACTGGAGGCAGGGCATGAAAGGGATAAAGAATCCAGTTGTTTGTGTCATCCGTTTTGTGAAAGTACCTGCGTAATTGCGCACCCAACTCACTATATCACATTTTACATTGTCCGTAAGCTTATTCGCTTAATGATGGAAATACCTGTGTGTTGTCCTTGTTAATGCAGACAGAGAAGAGCTCCAACTTCTTAATCATAGGCTCAATTTTGTCCCGCACATTGACCGTTAGTGGAAATACCGCTATAGAGTAGCGGTTCATGTGATTGGATGTTAATTGTTTGACTAGGCTACTTGTATTTGACATTGTGTTGTTATTTCGCTGAACACTAGAAGGTTTAATTTTATTTTTGGCAGTGAAACGAGGCTACTCAGGTGAGAAAAAACCTCACCCAAATGTATAGCCCAGTTGGAAAATATAACTGGACTGTTTGAAAATGTTTTTAAAAAATGTTTTAAAAAACGCATACATTTATTTTTATTTATGTGAATCACATTTTTATTTGGCGTACACCCGACGGCATTGCACATACCCCAGTTTGGGAATATCTGGTCTAGAGCATCAAAAGCTGTAAAACAGGAAAATAGACCAAAGGAATGTAGACCTTCCAACCTTGCATAACATCAATTGACCTCCCAAGTTTTGATAATAAGATTAACCTCATACAATGCAATTAAAAGGATTTCACCTGAAGTGCTGGTACTGCTTGATCTGTGGCAGCGGCCTGAAGTATGCAGTCGGGTGTTGTTACCAGCCATAGCTTTCCACCAGCACTTTACCGTCCTCTAGTCAAACCAGCTGTGGGATGTTGATCCCTGTCCCCAGCAATCTCTCCACAGATTCCTGGAGGGATATAGCCTGACTACACGTACCTCTGAAAAATACACAAGTAATGAGTAGTGCCAATCATGTTGAAGGTAAATTAAATCATCAAAATATGTATTGTTTATGCTTCACATACCAAGTGTTGTCATTGATTCCTTGTGGAGATGTCACAACACTGCTTTTGTCACATGAGATGGCAGCAAGTTTCCACCAAAGGGTTTGTGTCCTGGTTGGCGTCCTGGTAATACTATTCATTATCCTCTGCGTAGTTGTTGATGAAGTTCACAACTCGCTGCATGTCCTCATACTTCAGGTGTAACCTGTGCTTGCTTGGGCCAGCTCTCTTTGTGATGGGAGGCATTAGGCATTCTCATTTTATGACTGGTGGAGGAGAGTCAGGAGTGTTCTACTGATGCTGAAAGACAGATTCAGGTGTAACCTGAATGGAGGAATTAGACCCTTCTCCTTGTATGACTGGTGGAGGAGAGTCAGGCATGTTCTACTGATGCTGAAAGACAGATTCAGGTGTAACCTGAATGGAGGCATTAGACCCTTCTCCTTGTATGACTGGTGGAGGAGAGTCAGGCATGTTCTACTGATGCTGAAAGACAGATTCAGGTGTAACCTGAATGGAGGCATTAGACCCTTCTCCTTGTATGACTGGTGGAGGAGAGTCAGGCGTGTTCTAATGATGCTGAAAGACAGATTCAGGTGTAACCTGAATGGAGGCATTAGACACTTCTCCTTGTATGACTGGTGAAGGAGAGTCAGGCGTGTTCTACTGATGCTGAAAGACAGATTCAGGTGTAACCTGAATGGAGGCATTAGACCCTTCTCCTTGTATGACTGGTGGAGGAGAGTCAGGCGTGTTCTACTGATGCTGAAAGACAGATTCAGGTGTAACCTGAATGGAGGCATTAGACCCTTCTCCTTGTATGACTGGTGGAGGAGAGTCAGGCGTGTTCTACTGATGCTGAAAGACAGATTCCAGATACAAATGTTTTAGCATTATTATACAATAGATGGTCGTAATCACCGCCAGACACACCTGGCTAACTTGACGGGTCATGTACTCATCTGGAGAAGTGGAGTCTTTTGTTTAGACATGTAGCTAATTAACCATAATCCCAACCCATGGAGTGCTACTAGCAATACAAACCGATTGCCATAGCTAGCTAAAGCTACCCAGCTAAGCTCAATGTTAGTTAGCTAGCTAACATTAGGCTATAACTAGCAATGCAAATGTATTTCTGAGATACAAATAATATTACTACATAGATCATACATGTAATGTTAGCTAATGAGCCAGCCAGAAAATATTAGCTAGCTAGCTAACAGTATGCTTTAACTTGGAGTCTTTTGTTTAAACAATAAACCAAAATCCCAATCCATAGAGTACTAGCAATACAAATCGATTGTCATAGCTTTCTGACAAACTTAGAAGTGTATAAAAACTGAAAATGTAGCTAGACACCTATCCGTATACATGGATGAGTGCAAACCCTTTCATTAAATAAGACGTCCTTTGTTGTTTCCGTTTGGTTTGTGCAGGTTGCTTGGCCCGTTGTGTCAAGTCACTCCAAAAGTCCGTCTCCCTCTCTGTCATGGATGCCCTGACTGGCTTTAGTTTGAAGATGTAATCCGGAGAAACGCTTTTGCAGCTCTTCATGATATCTTTCAAAAAAGCTGCAATAGAAAGGATTATCTACACATACCGAGCAGCTCATGTTATTAACAGAAGGTGTTACATGGCAGAACATTCCGAACTCATCTCTCGGCATGTCCAGACCATTCATTATCTCAGCCAATCATGGCTAGCTGGAAGGTTCCTGTCTTTTTCCGTGATTTAACCAACTAGGCTCGTAATTTAATAATTTACTTGTATTTCTGCTAAAAAATGAATTTTCATACAAATAAATGAAGAAAAAAAGCAATAAAATGCCTCTACTGTGAAGTAGTGACATGCGACATATGCCTAGTATCCTGAAATGAGTCACACATATAGAAATGGAAGCACTTAGACTTGTTGTTACAAATGTACGCATTAAACTTCTCATCACTCGATGAACCATTGCATTTGTGCGATCCACCTGTCACCTGGTTGTCATGGTTAAAGAATATGAGATCCCTCATACCTCTCCTGTGCTTGGCAGTGCAACTAGCTCACCATCTCACGTCAGAATTAAACGTTCACCCATCTTTCTCAAAGTCAAATTTTGAAGTTTTTGCAAACCGTCCACCATCCCCATTCAAAATACAGAATAAAATTGAAACCTACTTGAAGGTAACAGCACTCACTCTTGCCCCTAGTGGTTGGTTTCCACATCATCTCCCGACATCCTCAAACATGGATTGAAATAATCAAAGCTTGTAGATGAGTTGGTTATTTCAATCAGCTGTATAGTCATAGGGCAAAAAACAAAACGTGCACCCAATGGGGGCCCCAGGAAAGAGTTCGGGAAACCCTACTATAGACAGGTCAAGGTAAGAACCTCCGAACCTATAGCTTGCGTAATACCAACTAGGTACAACCACAGGTAGAATATAACTGACTTGTGGAAAGATATTTGCATTGATTATGAATTGAAGCTCTGTTGACATACTCTACCTTTAGCTGCTGTCATTTTTATTTTTTAAATCTCCAGTCAGATTGCAGTTTTCGTGTCATCCTAGCAAACCTAAGTTAACGTTTACAGTGGCGTGATATAACACTACACTATTGTGAAACAAAAACAAACATCCATTACACCTCACTATGTATATTTGTGGATAAACACATCCCACTGGGAACACCACACTATTTGGTTGAGATCATTCAGATTACGACCTATATTCACCCACGCCAATGTTGAATTTCCAATGCGTTATGACTATGCTACCAACCATTTAAAATTACAGCAAAGCTAAAATGTGAATACAATGTCTCGTCTCTGACGAGGGGGAATAGTAAGGATCGGAAGACCAATGCGAAGTGTTCATGCTCTTTATTACAACAAGCGAACACTGAAACAAAACAATAAATTACACGTGAAATAACCAACCGAAACAGTTCCGTGTGGAACACACAGACACAGAAAATAAACCCACGAAAAGTGGGAAAAGGCTACCTAAGTATGATTCTCAATCAGAGACAACGACACCTGCCTCTGATTGAGAACCATACCAGGCCAAACGCAAAACACAACATAGAAAAAAGGAACATAGACAACCCACCCAACTCACGTCCTGACCATAATAAAACAAAGACATAACAAAGGAACTAAGGTCAGAACGTGACAATGTCAGATATTTTATTTATTTATACAAAAGATGAATGTGTTACCAAATGACCTGGATTGCAGTGAAGATCTCCACTGACCTGTGACAACCTATGCATGCTATCTTGAACATGCACGCTTTACCTGATTACATAAGAAGAAATGTACAGTAAATTTACAGTAGCTTCAAAATGTGGCCATGGATGTGTTACTCATTTTAGGGTTGAATGTTACATTGGTTTGTAAGATAGCCTAAATATTATAGACTATTTACTGTATAACAAAGTATTATTGAAATGTGTTTGGTTGACAACGCAACCAAATATCCGCATTTAAAGGAGAAGTATCTACTGGCTTTGATAGTTCCATCTGAGCCACAGACTTAATCCCCTTCTTTAACTTCAATATTTGGTTGAGTTAGAGACCTGAAGCCAACGTATCATTTGTTATTAACTTGTCAAAAAGATAATAGGCCATTTTTTTCTATTTTAAAAGTTATATTGATATTTTCGAACAGCTCCTAGTAGTGAGGAAATATATAAAAGTGAGATTAAAGCGGGCGGGCAGAGCAAGCAGGGTGAGGAAGGTGGAAAGGACGGGACATACAGAGCAGTGACTGTATGCTAGCAGGATAGTCCATATCTATAATAATACAGTTGAAGTCAGAAGTGTACATACACTTAGGTTGAAGTCATTAAAACTTGTTTTTCAACCACTCCACAAATGTCTTGTTAACAAACTATAGTTTTGGCAAGTCGGTTAAGACATCTACTTTGTGCATGACACAAGTCATTTTACCAACAATTGTTTACAGACAGATTCATTCATATATTCACATATAATTCACTGTATCACAATTCCATTGGGTCAGAAATGTACATACACTGAGTTGACTGTGCCTTTAAACAGCCTGTAAAATTCCAGAAAATGATGTCTTAGAAGCTTCTGTTAGGCTAATTGACAAAATATGAGACAATTGGAGGTGTATCTGTGGAAGTATTTCAAGGCCTACCTTAAAACTCAGTGCCTTTTTGTTTAAAATCATGGGAAAATCAAAAGAAATCAGCAATGACCTCAGAAAAAAAATGTAGACCTCCACAAGTCTGGTTCATCCTTGGGAGCTATTTCTAAACGCCTGAAGGTACCATGTTCCTCTGTACAAACAATAGCAAGTATAATCACCATGGGACCACGCAGCCGTCGTACCGCTCAGGAAGGAGACGTGTTCTGTCTCCTAGAGATGAACTTACGTTGGTGCGGAAAGTGCAAATTAATCCCAGAACAACAGCAAAGGACCCTGTGAAGATGCTGGAGAAAACAGGTACAAAAGTATCTATATCCACAGTCAAATGAGCCCTATATCGACATAACCTGAAAGGCTGCTCAGCAAGGAAGAAGCCACTGCTCCAAAATTGCCATAAAAAAGCCAGACTACAGTTTGCAACTGCACATGGGGACAAATATCGTACTTTTTGGAGAAATTTCCTCTGGTCTGATGAAACAAAAATAGAACTGTTTGGCCATAATGACCATCGTTATGTTTGGAGGAAAAAGGGGGAGGCTTGCAAGCCAAAGAACACCTTTCCAACCGTGAAGGACGGGGGTGGCAGCATCATGTTGTGGGGTTGCTTTGCTGCAGGAGGGACTGGTGCACTTCACAAAATAGATGGCATCATGAGGAGGAAAATTATGTGGATATATTGAAGTAACATCTCAAGACATCAGTCAGGAAGTTAAAGCTTGTTTGCAAATGGATCTTCCAAATGGACAATGACCCAAAACATACTTCCAAAGTGGCAAAATGGCTTAAGGACAACGAAGTCAAGGTATTGGAGTGGCCATCACAAAGCCCTGACCTCAATCCTATAGAAAATTTGTGGGCAGAACTGAAAAAGCGTGTGCGAGCAAGGACGCCTGCAAACCTGACTCGGTTACACCACCTCTGTCAGGAGTAATGGTTCAAAATTCACCCAACTTATTGTGGGAAGCTTGTGGAATGCTACCTGAAATGTTTGACCCAAGTTAAACAATTTAAAGGCAGTGCTACCAAATACTAATTGAGTGTATGTAATCTTCTGACCCGCTGGGAATGTGATGAAATAAATCATTCTCTCTACTATTATTCTGACATTTCACGTTCTTAAAATAAATTGGTGATCCTAACTGACCTAAAAACAGGGATTTTTTACTAGGATTAAATGTCAGGAATTTTGAAATACTGAGTTTAAATGTATTTGGCTAAGGTGTATGTAAACTTGCGACTTCAACTGCATGTCCATTTGCGAATAGACATTAAAGATGTGAATCAGCCATTATTTGAGAGTTATTCCCCTGCTGTATACTGTTACTCTACTCAAGCAGAAACCCCGGTCGGAATAGCTGCATCTGCAGGTATTGATCAGTGGTCAAAGGGGCATAAAGCATTTGGGACATATGGAGATGGGGTGCAATCAGGGAAGGTAACATTCCCTCAGGCGAGTAAAATACCTATCTGCCTTCATCATATGAAAATAGTTATATTCCCAACCTTAGGGGAAGATTAGTGAGTAACCTACTGTACCGGATTAGCTAGCTGTTCTAGCCTGGGTGCTAGCCGTAAGGAAAACTCGTACCCAATCACGTTGCTTCAAGTTAGAGGTCAGAGGTTAAAGATTAGCGCGCAATAAGGGTTATTTAACAAGGTTGTATTTGACCTCTGTGGGCTTCCGTAGTGTGTGTTTGCACACTATCCTGATTGGTTTTGTGTCATTTATATTCAGATTTGAATTGGAATTTGACTCTTTACCATGTTGGGTAGAGTAGAGTGGATAGGCAAATCAGGTCCCAACAGTATGTACTGCAGCGTTATGTACAAATTCTGTTTCATGGCCTTGAGAAGTGACGTAAAAACATATGGAGAAATATGCACAGTATGAATAATGTACGTGGATACATTTATTCATTGATTCTTAATTTCCAGCCCTCACGTTAGTATTTATCTTTTAAGTATTCATGCTCATTGTAGTAGGGATATCAATTCTCTAAGTCCCCCAGCTGTAAGAGATCTAAAAGACATGATTTCATTCTAACTTGTTAAATTTTTTTATTGGTTGTTTGGTAGATTACTGCATAATTGTCTCTATCACTGTATGATAGGCATGAAGTCCTGATTTGAAACCAGGCAGTCAGGGTTAATTGTGTGGGGTATGTATGCATATTATTTACCTTGTTTGCATAATGTTTAATTATTTATTTCATACCAGTGCATTAAAAACACAATTATAGGTCAACATCATTCTCTTTTTCACTTTGAAGAATCACAAAGCTTGGATTAACCAGTGCTTCCAAATTCAAGAATGTCTGCTAAATTGTTTTTATTTTCAGAATGGTCCAGAAAAAACAGAGGCGATATTTGGGTCTGCATCCCAAATGGCACCCCATGCCCTACAAAGTTCATTGCTTTTGACCAGAGCCCTATGGGCTCAGGTGAAAAGTAGTGCACTATGTTGTGAATAGGGTGCCATTTGGGATGCATCCTCTGTGTTGTTTGGTCTGTGATATGATTAGAGACCAAACCCAGACTCGCCTGTTGAAATGAGATCATTTTTCCTGAGGCTGCCCAGGGCTAAGTGTGATTAATTTGGTACACATTGTGTGGGGTTATTGTATCAGTTGTATTACTACCCCTCATTGTGTTCCAAAACATTATTTCTCTCTCCGGCAGAGACCGAACTGCAAATGATTATTTGGTATTTTCCGTAGCACTTAGTAAATAAACGTGGTTGGATGAGATCTTCATTAAGCACACAGGTAAAATACCTGCACAGACACCTGTACAGATGTTGTTATGCTCTAATGTTTTGATCACTTTGGGACTTTGTCAGGTTCATGGAAGATGTATCCTACTTACTACAAATTTGAATTGGCACACGTGACACATGTCCAGCACTGGCGTACCACCCACTCCTGCAGCCTTCGCAAGGTGGATGAATGGCAGTAGAGGCATAATCCTGATTTTCCTGCGTAAATCAAATCAGGATTATGCCTCTACTGCCATTCATTCAAATTAGACTGCTTTAGATTACTCCCAGATCAATATGGCTGGCATTTTCACCCCATTCTGGAACTTTGAGAGTTTAGATAGGATATTAACACGTCATAAACCATGGCAAAAAAATTATAATTACAGGAAATTAGCTGTAAAACGGCTAAAACAATTCTCAGCCTCATGGCAAAATGTGTAGAATACCATGAGATTAGCTATGAAACTGCACCTTTTCCTTTCTGCCCCATCGCGATACGTGTAGAATTGCAGGAAATTTGCTTTAAAACTAAAAATGATCTCAACCTCATGTTAAAATATGTAGAATAGCATGAGATTAGCTATAAAACCTTTTGGGGGGGCTTGCTCAGACCTCACGGGAGGCCCTGCGAAACTGCGGTACGCCACTGATGTCCA
Source organism: Oncorhynchus nerka (assembly GCF_034236695.1). Lineage (NCBI taxonomy): Eukaryota > Metazoa > Chordata > Actinopteri > Salmoniformes > Salmonidae > Oncorhynchus > Oncorhynchus nerka. The sequence goes on along the minus strand of NC_088396.1, from coordinate 3,391,372 downwards.
GAAACCATAACTGTCAGGAACCTTTTCAGGGTTAAAAATCTAAAATAGTTCACAGATTTTATGTGACCTGACCAGGAATTAACAGGCGCTAGGTACTGTATATAACTAATGCCCAGAGTTTTTCCCGGTCACATCAGATGCACAGGAATTCAAAAGGGATTTGGGTAACAAGTCCAGTTCCATACAATGTCATGTGCTGTTTCAAGATTGTCTTCTGAAAGGTGATAGAGCCATTTTTGTGGGCCGTGGCCCTTTTGAGAAAGGTTATGCTTGTCCACGTTTGGTCTTTCAAAGTATGATTGTCGAGCTGTTGACATTCCTCAGTTTATAACTTTAAGCAATTTCATTCTGTCCCTGTAAAAGCAAATGGTCTATTTTGAGGTCACAGTCACAGTTTCAGAAATGAATGCCAATATAAATTAGGCAATTCTGGTCCATTGAACATCTTCTTGAAATGTTGTTTATTTCAAGCAGGATTCCAGAGTTCCCCTCAGGACAATATTTGAATGTACAGTATTCAGTTGAGTTTGACCTCATGTCTCAGAAAGTAGGGTTTTAAACCTGAGCTTCTAAAGCTTAACCCATTAGGCCAGTGCTAATCTCCGATCAAATCCCTCAGTGTATTTGCAGTGGATACAGTTACTCATAACTCATTCATTGTGACTAATGTATGCTTGCTAACTTATTTTGAGGGGCTATGGATAAATTTACAATACATATGCTCTTACATGTTGCAGGTAGACTCTATTCATTTCAATATACCAAATAATTTCTTTATTACTAAACTTTTAGTTTAAGAAATTGTTTTGCATTCATAGTACTCTAACACATCTACTCCCATTTATCAAAAGTTTTCATTTCCTCTGTATAAAGAAGGGAAACCCCTTTCTCTGTAACACATCATCATTTTGCAATACATTAATAAGACTCCCCCAAAAAAGGACATTGTGCCATTTGCATCTATATGCCTTTGATCCTTAGTCCGGATATGGCAGATAATTATTTCCCCCCGAGTGTTCCTTGTTTGCGGGGGAGAGCAGAGCAGAGCAAAGTGGAGCTGAGCAACAGTGTAACAGCAATTGCTCTTACATGGCTCCTAGCGCAAACTACTGCAGTGGGCTGTTTGCTTTTTCATTAACATTCACTCTCTGTCTGATTGCCCAGGACCTGTAAAACTCCTTCTGAATCCCTCCCTCCCAACCACCCCTGGAGGGTTTGTGGAGACCAGAGGCATGGGATAGGTTAATTGTTTGATGTACACACACGCAGAGAAACGGTTTAATATTATCTGTTCACAGATTGTCACGACTTCCACCGAAGTTGGCTCCTCTCCTTGTTCGGGCGGCGTTCGGCTGTCAACGTTACCGGCTTTCTATCCATCGGCGCTCCATATTTCACATATCCATTTGTTTTGTCTTGTTCCCTGCACACCTGGTTTTCATTCCCCAATCAATCTACATGTATTTTTTCCTCTGTTCGCCATCATGTTTTTGTGTAAGATTGTTTATGTTACGTGTGTATTGTTGACGCGCTAGACTGGCTTGTTTTTTCCGTGTTATTTTTCACAAAGATGTTTATTGTTAAACATAATTATTGTGACTGTTTTGCGCGTTTTGCACATTTGCCTAAATAAAGTGTGTGCCTGTTCAGAAATCTCTGCTCTCCTGCACCTGACTTCGCTACCAGTACGCAAACATCTGACAGAATCTTACACCTACCATGGAGTCAGCAGGAGCAGGTACCCAGGTCAGAGGAGTCGAGGAGCGCGTCCAGGAACACGCGGCAATGCTACATCATCTCGGTGCCATGATGGATCGTGTTGTCCAGACCATGGACCGCTGGGAGAGACAGGAAGTCTCTCCAGTGCCTCAACCAGTGCAACCGGGGTTATCTCTACCCGTCCCGTCCGGATCCAGCTCCAGTAGGATGCGTCTCTCCCTTCCCAGGGAGTATGATGGGAAGGCCGCACAGTGCCAGGGGTTCCTTTTACAACTGGACCAATACCTGTCCACCGTTCACCCAGCTCCCTCAGGAAGGGAAAGAGTATCCGCCCTCATCTCATGCCTCTCGGGGAGAGTTCTCGAGTGGGCAAACGCCGTGTGGGGAGAAGGAGATGCGGCGTTGGACCACTTCGAGGAGTTCACCCGTCATTCTACCTTCGGGCGGATGGTCAAAGACGGGTGAACTCCTCGAAGTGGTCCAACGCCGGAACGACTCTTCCATTTGAGGCAGGGGATGAGGAGCGCATAGGAGTTTGCGCTAGAGTTCCGGACCTTGTCCCCCGGAGCTGGATGGAACGACAGGGCCCCCATCGACCACTATCGATGCAGCCTGCGTGAGGACGTCCGACGGGGGTTGGCCTGCACCATCAACACCTTTGCTCCTCTCCTTGTTCGGAGGTCGACGTCGTTTGGAGGTCGACGTCACAGGCTTTCTAGCCATCGCCGCTCCATTTTTCATGTATCCATCTGACACAGATATGAGATGCATTGTGGGATGGATGTATAGCTTCAAAATAGATTACATTAACCCAGCCCCATCCCTGGCGGAGCGGCCGCTTTGTTGTTTTTCGAATCCCAAACTGTATGACACGAATCCATGGTTTTGTTCAGTTTCACTGGCACTGTTTCCAAATGCTAATGTTTTAGCATTTGTGGGTTAAATCCAATACAAGTCATTGTACTGATATTAGAATTTTTCCAAATCATCCAAACGTATCTAAAATGGATTGTGAAGCTCAACAAAGTCACTTATAGATGATATGAACATTATTGCGCCAAAAATGCTGATTTCGGTATTATGACTTGAATAGGATTTGTGCCACAAATGCTAAAACGTTAGCATTTGAAAACAATTCAAGGGAAACTAACCCAAAGCATGGATCGCTATCATACCTTGTCTATAGACTGCTTTAGGGTAAGGAAACCAATATCATTTCGTAATTTCGGTGAATTACAACAATGAACCTTTAAATGCTCCCAAATTAACATAATACAACTGTACCAGTCAATCTCATGGCTAGACTAATTCAAAATGCATGCTGACTATAAAAAAGGTGCTTTCATCAGATCCTTGTTTGCTTCTCTGGCTGGTATCAAAATCTGTGCACATTTTCTGTCAAACAGATGTGTTGCTTAAACACTTCAAACTCAGCGGTTCTAAGAAATCCAAAGAGCAAGGTGCTGAAAAGAAGAAATCAGTCCTGTGACCTTTGCTCCACCTTGATTTAGATTAGCATAAACCCGTCTGGGTGACTGAGCGTGATGCTAATATAGACGTACACGAGTATACCGCATTTTTTCACAGGACTACACACAGACTGGGACAAGTGTGTTGTTTTCTTTCAAATACTTTGAGCGATTGATTGAGCCTGCCTGGAGTGTCACATTGGTGGTGCTTGCACTTTTAGGACTATGCTATTGCTTACATTGCACCAGGCAATGAAAAAATACTGTTTTCTCATTTGATTTTGTTTAAATTAGTCAATGATACAACACCTCAATTCTTTAAGTTGTTCAACTTGTTCAACTTTCAAGCTTTGTGAGGAATGACAAAGCACTGAGATATAGACTCTTATACCATGGCATTGGTATAAGAGTCTATATACTCTTATACCATCTATATAATCTTATACCAATACTCCTTTCTGATTGGCTTGAAGGACATTCTAGAGCATGCATTATTTCACAGTGCAGTGTATTTGCACGGTAAAATTCAATGTCTATAGCTCATTTTGACATGTTTTGTTTGAGTTGCTTTTGAAAGCAAAAATCTAATTTAAAACAGTATTGGTATTGTTGCGCCCCTGACCACGGCAATCTGTAGCTATCAAGTAATCTTGCAAGCTACGTCAGTGGATGTTGAACACATATCTACTGGCAAATAAACACGTGTTCAATTTTAACCATGGTATAAAATGTATTGGCATAATGCATCTCTTTGGAAGGTCAGTACCCCTCCGCTAGCGCGTCATGGAAAACACCTTCCACATCGTTCATTATTTTCTATAGAATGCATAGCCCCTCGTTGATTATCCCTTACGTATTTGTGCTATTTTTAACTGCAGTTAATTGTGATGTAATTTACAGAGAATCCAGTAACTAGGATGTCTAAATACATTTTGATTTAGTCTAATTATTCTTCACTGTCCATTTAAATCAGTTGTTCTTAGTACAGAGTGATTAAAGTATAACAGATTCATGAAAGTGCCATTTTGGGAAATCGACTTTTGAGTTTTAACATGGCTTCTTTGATATTCACCCCTTGATAAATGCAGAAACAGAAGAATAGAGCACTGTTACACTGTTGTGTATCACTATTTGCTTTATATTATTTAAGGAAGAACAAGAACCACTCAATATAAATGGGAGTCATGGAGATGTTTTGGTTGAGATGTGATCAGCAACAGAGTGGACACTATTCCATTGGTATGGAATCCAGAAATGACAGTGTTCCTAATATGGATTCCGTACATGGCCAATGCTAGGATATCTCAGTTAAACGCCTCCTGACTGCTGACTTCCAACAGAGGGAGATAGATGTAGGAAGCAGAGACGTGATCTGTGAACTTTGTCAGACATTGATCCCAGCTGGTAAAATAATCTCACAGGACTGAGCTACTATGACATCCTGAGAGAGAGATCGAATATGGACTCTCTCTAGACTGGTAGAACTATAGACCTGGACTGCCTATGCGAAAACTAGAATGTTCCTTCTAGATCGGAAATGCTTACATTAGAACTAGAACACTTTCACTTGAAGTAGAATTATGTACAGTGATTTTACAGTGTATGTTGGATGTAGTAGGATGAAGTGGGATGTCAAAGGTTTAGTCAGCTTTGTATACTTGCTATCTACCATTTTCTATTGTTTCCAGAAGCACCTTCATTTCTTCTGGTTGTAAGTACAATGAGCACTTTACATGGAACACTCGTTTTATGTCTCATACACTGTAACTCTTCAAATAATTTTACATCTCCTTTTCTAAGAATCTCTTTTCATGTTTGCCAAAACATATATATTTAGGTCCATTTAGAATATTGTTACGTTTTGTTGTTTATAGATTGCATTATTTGCGTGACAAATAAGAATATCATTACATGATTTGAGCAATGAATAACATAAAAGAAGACAAATATTTACTTAATGTCACACGTGTAGAGAGGAGCAGGCAGGAGGCAGTTGCAGGTTTAGAACTACTGACTTATTAAAGCACTATAATTATAAAAGCTGGACAAAACCCAAAGTGCAAAATAATAAAGTACTCAGGAAATAGTAGGAGAGATTCCTCTCAGGAAAACAAGCAATATTTAGAATGACCGACAAAGACGAATGACAGAGGGAGTATAAACACAGTGATAGATTGGGTATTAGAAGCAGGTGTGTGTAATGATGATGATAAGACAAGTCCGGAGTTGATGAGTGAAGGGCCTTTGCCAGCAGCAGGTTCAGCAGCAGCTAGAAGGCCGGCAATGCCGAACACATGAGCTGGACATGAGGGGGAGCCAAAGCGAGAGCTGGTGTGACAGTATCCCCCCCACCCCCTTCCCCGGTCCAGGACGTCCCGTGTCGGAACCCAGCACTGCTCTTCGGGACCATACCTTCCCAGTCGGCCAGGTACTGGAGAGACTCACCACGATGCTATGAGTCCAACAGCCTGCGGACGGAGTACGCCGGGGCATCCTCAATGTCCAAGGGAGGGGGAGGTGCGTCGTGAGGTCCAGAACTAGCCAAGGGACCAGCTGCCACCAGCCTGAGGAGAAATTCATGAAATGAGGGTGAGATACGGTAATCGACAGGGAGCTGTAATCTGTACGTCTCCTCAGGACTTTGAAACGACCCACAAACTGCGTGCACAGCTTCCGGCAGGGCAGGTGGAGGGGCAGGTCCTTCGTAGAAAGCCAGACCCTGTCACCGGGGTGAAAGACTGGGGCCAAACTGCAGTGACGATCGGCTTGCACCTTCTGCCGGAGGACGATGCGCTGGAGACGGGTGTGCGCTGTGTTCCATACCTCCTCGGCGTGCCGGAACCAATAGCCTAGAATACACTGAAAGAGTGTGAGGTTAGTGGAGGAGTGACTGGGGGAGTTTTGTGCGTATTTTGCCCAAGGCAGAAACACATCCCACTCCCCCGACCGGTCCTGACAGTAACTAAGAAGGTACCTACCCAGTTCTTGATTTACCCTTTCCACCTGCCCATATCATTGCGGACGGTACCCGGAGGTGAGGCTGACTGTGACCCCCAGTCGTTCCATGAAGGCCTTCCAGACACTGGAGGTGAACTGGGGACCACGGTCAGACACAATGTCCTCCGGGATCCTGTACTGCCGGAAGATGTGAGAGAAAAGAGCCTCCGCGGTCTGCATGGCCATAGGGAGACCAGGCAGAAGAATCAAATGACAGGCTTTGAAAAACTGGTCCATAATGACCAGGATGGTTGTGTGCCCCATAGAGGGGGGAAGGTCTGTGACAAAGTCCACAGAGAGATGGGACCAGGGTTGTTGTAGAACCAGCAGTGGGTGGAGTTTGCTATAGGGGAGATTTCTCTGTGTCTTGCTCTGTGCACAGATGGAGCAGGAAGAGATGTAAACCCGGACGTCCTGGGCCAAGGTTAGCCACCAGTTCTTGGCTGAGAGACAGTCGATGGTACGGGCTATACCCGGGTTCCCCGACACAGGTGGTGTGTGTGCCCAGGCAAGGAGACAGTCCCGCATATCAGATGGCACGTATGTACGCCCCTCGGGACAGTGGGCAGGTGAGGGCTGTGGGCACGCTCGATGGATGTCATCGTCCCCATTCCACATGACAGGAGCCACAATTTGGGACAGGGGAATAATAGGTGTCACCATCTCCCTCCGATCCTCATGTGTCATGCACCCGGGACAATGCATCGGCCTTGACTTTCTTAGATCCCGGCTGGTAGGAGAGGGTGAAGTCAAACCCTGCCGAAGAATAGGGCCCACCTAGCCTGACGCAGATTCAGACTCTTCACTGCTCGAATATACTCTAGGTTCCGGTGGTCCATCCAAACAAGGAATGGGTGTTGAGCACCCTCCAGCCAGTGCCACCATGTTTTCAGCGCCTTCTTGACAGCCAGCAACTCATGATTCCCCCCGTCGTAATTCCACTCCGCGGGAGGCAGCTTCCATGAGGAGATGGCACATGGAAGGAGTTTGGGCGTTTATCCAGTGCGTTGGGAGAGAACAGCCCCTACTCCAACCTCAGAGGTGTCCACCTGAACAGTCGCGTTCGTAAAACGTTCCTTGAGCATGCGAAAGGCTTCGTTGGCTTCCTCAGTCCAGCGCAGCTGTCTAGGACCTCCCTTCAGGAGGGAGGTGAGAGGGGCCACCACTGTGCTGAAACCCCTAATGAAGCGCCTGAAATCGTTGGACAAACCTAGGAAGCGCTGCAACGCCTTTTTGTTGGATGGAACAGGCCACGACCGTACAGAACTGACCCTCTGCTCTTCCATCTCCACTTCCGCGGTGGATATCCGATAGCAAAGGAAGAAGACCGCCTGCCGGAAGAGAAGGCACTTCCTTGGCATATAGGTGATGCCCTATCAGCCTCTCCAAAACAACCTCTCCAAAACCTGACATGAGACATGTCGCTTATGTGTAGTGGAGTACACCAAGATGTTGTCTATGTACACCACTACACAGCGACCCAACATGTCTCTAAACACCTCATTAATGAAGGATTAAAACACTGAGGGTGCATTTGTGATGCCGTAGGGCATTACGCTGTATTCGTAGTGCCCGGTGCTGAAGGCCGTCTTCCATTCATCCCCCTCTCTGATGAGCACCAGGTTGTAGGCACTGCGTAAATCCAATTTGGTTAAGTACTGAGCACCGTGCATCTGTTTGGTCACAGTGGTATGAGAGGCAGGGGATAACTGATTTTAACAGTTGCCTTATTCAGTGTCAAGTAATCGATATAGGGGCGGAGACCTCCATCCTTCTTCATCAAGAAACAGGAGCTGGAGGAGGCTGGAGAGGTGTATGGATGGAGGAATCCTTGGGCCAGCGCCTCGTGGATGTAGACCTCCATGGCTTCGGTCTCTGCATGCGAGAGAGGGTAGAATCGGGCAATAGGTCGATAGTGCAGTCCCATGGGCAAAAAAAGCCACCTGTAGGTCCCGGTATTCCTCCGGGATAGGGATGTGGGTGAACTGGTATGGCCTTTCCACAGAGGTGGCACAGATAGACACCTCGCCTAACATTCCTGCGACCAACCCAACAACCTCGTCTCTGTCCACGATATCCTGGGGCTATGCAATTGTAACCAGGGGAAACCTACAACTACGGGGTGTGCAGGAGAGTCTAAGGGTGGTCGAAAACGACACCGAAGAGTTGGGTGAAGCGCTTATAGGACTGCACTTTTAGACCGTCCCTCTCCCAGACGGCGTGCGCCCACTCCAGAGCCCGGCCTGTCAGCAACGAGATCACCAAAACCACCTTGTCCCTCTCAGAGGCCGTCCCGGCATGAAGGGCAAGGTGGAGGTCAAACTGTAGGAGAAACCCCCTACAGTTATCTGGGGTGCCGTCAAACCGCTCCGGGAGGGGCACGCAGACTTTGCTGATTGGACCGTGTGATGTAGATGGTGGTGGGGTGGCTAGAACGATCGCGGGAGCTGGGAAGGTGGTAGTGTAGCCTGCAGCTGGCGTACGGTCCGGAGCACCTCGTCCATGGTTGTCCCGCTCCTATAGCGGAGAGGTCGGGATGTCCTGTTCTCTTGGGTCGGTCATTCTGTCACACGTGTAGAGAGGAGTAGACCGGAGGCAGTCACAGGTTTAGAACAACTGAGTTTATTAAAGCACTATAATTATAAAAGCTGGACAAAACCCAAAGTGCAAAATAATGAAGTACGCAGGAAATAGAAGGAGAGATTCCTCTCAGGAAAACAAGCAATATTTACAATGGCCGACAAAGACGAATGACAGAGGGAGTATAAATACAGTGATAGATTGGGTATTGGAACCAGGTGTGCGTAATGAGCGGCTAGATGTTCTTTACCATTCGGCCATCAGATTTGGCACCAATGCTCCTATAGGACTGCACTGCACTCTATACTCCTCTGTAAACTGGTCATCTCTGTATACCCGTCGCAAGACCCACTGGTTGATGCTTATTTATAAAACCCTCTTAGGCCTCACTCCCCCCTATCTCAGATCTACTGCATCCTCCACACCCATTCTGCCAGTCACATTCTGTTAAAGGTCCCCAAAGCACACACATCCCTGGGTCGCTCGTTTTTTCAGTTCGCTACAGCTAGCGACTGGAACGTGCTGCAACAAACACTCAAACTGGACAGTTTTATCTCCATCTCTTTATTCAAAGACTCAATCATGGACACTCTTACTGACAGTTGTGCCTGCTTTGTGTGATGTATTGTTGTCTCTACCTTCTTGCCCTTTGTGCTGTTGATGTGCCCAATAATGTTTGCACCATGTTTTGTGCTACTACCATGTTGTGTCGCTACCATGTTGTTGTTATGTTGTGTTGCTACCATGCTGTGTTGTCATGTGGTGCTGCCTTGCTACGTTGTTGTCTTAGGTCTCTCTTTATGTAGTGTTGTGTTGTCTCTCTTGTTGTGCTGTGTGCTTTGTCCTATATTAATATTGTATTTATTTTTTATTTTTTATCCCAGGCCCCCATCCCTGCAGAAGGCCTTTTGCCTTTTGGTAGGCCGTCGTTGTAAATAATAATTTGTTCTTAACTGACTTGCCTTGTTAAATAAAGGTTAAATAAAAAAACAAAAATGATGACTAGACAAGTCCGGGGTTGATGAGTGAAGGGCGTTTGCCAGCAGCAGGTTTGGCAGCAGCTAGAAGGCCGGCGACGCTGAACGCCTGAGCTGGACAGGAGGGGGAGCCAAAGCGAAGACTGGTGTGACACTTAAAGGTCCAATGCAGCCGTTTGATCTCAATATCAAATAATTTTTGGGTAACAATTAAGTACTGTACTGATTGATTTCAATTAAAATGGTCAAAAATAAACAAAAATGGCTTCATAGCAAATATTAATTTCTCAAGCAAGCAGCAAGAAAACTAAAAACGAGCTGTTGTTGGCAGAGAGGTTTGGAACTCTTTCTTGTTGGTCGATGTTTAATGACACAGTGCTGCCTGCCTGCCCCAGGATTTGCTCCAGAGACCATCTTTGCTAGTTCTCCCCCTTTGGCCAACTCCCTCCGATGACCACTCAAGCCATGCACTTTAAGACCCTCTCATGACGTTCCATCTCATGAATTATGTTGTTGTTTTCTAAATGCCTTGTCTTTTTTGTGTTGCTGTAAAGCTCTTTGAGATTCTTTATGTAATAAAAGCACTATAAATTTAATAAATTATTATTATTTGCTAATTTACCACCTGGTGATGTCACCAGGCAGGACAAAATCCCATCCCACCAAAACAGGCTGAAATTTCAGGTAGTCCTTTCAAACAGCTCTTACACTAAAAGGGCATTATCATAATGTTCACCATTTCACAGTATTATTCCAACCTTATAGTGTGTAAATATATATAAAACACAGGTAAATCTCATTTTTGACTGCACTGGGCCTTTAAAAAACCTAAAAGAAAAACTGACATTCTTGACACTTTCCTCCTCACTGTGAAGATAAAAATGTTGACCTAGTCATAAGATGTTAGTTTTAATATAGTTTTGCACTGTTGTTGACTCCAGATACATTTATAAGTATTAGCCAACAAAGCAAACCAAAGCTGAACCTAAACAAACTGGGCTGAGAGACGGCTTTTGATCCACAGTAGGCCACAGTGACATCAACACTTTACACCAATTGTTTTCAGCTGAGGTTTCACTGGTGGTTGGTTCTCTGAGTTCTTAGAGCCAAATGAACAGCAATGAAATATGATTCACGCAGAACAAATAGTCAAAGATTGAGTGTCTCCACAAATCAAATCAAATCAAATGTATTTATATAGCCCTTCGTACATCAGCTGATATCTCAAAGTGCTGTACAGAAACCCAGCCTAAAACCCCAAACAGCAAGTAATGCAGGTGTAGAAGCACGGTGGCTAGGAAAAGCTCTCTAGAAAGGCCAAAACCTAGGAAGAAACCTAGAGAGGAACCAGGCTATGAGGGGTGGCCAGTCCTCTTCTGGCTGTGCCGGGTGGGATTATAACAGAATATGGCCAAGATGTTCAAATGTTCATAAATGACCAACATGGTCAAATACTAATAATCACAGGCAGAAGAGTTGAAACTGGAGCAGCAGTACGGACAGGTGGACTGGGGACAGCAAGGAGTCATCATGTCAGGTAGTCCTGAGGCATGGTCCTAGAGCTCAGGTCCTCCGAGAGAGAGAAATAAAGAGAGAAAGAGAGAATTAGAGAGAGCATACTTAAATTCACACAGGACACCGGATAAGACAGGAGAAGTACTCCAGATATAACAAACTGACTCTAGCCCCCCGACACATAAACTACTGCAGCATAAATACTGGAGGCTGAGACAGGAGAGGTCAGGAGACACTGTGGCCCAATCCGATGATACCCCCGGACAGGGCCAAACAGGAAGGATATAACCCCACCCACTTTGCCAAAGCACAGCCCCCACACCACTAGAGGGATATCTTCAACCACCAACTTACCATCCTGAGACAAGGCCGAGTATAGCCCACAAAGATCTCCACCACGGCAAAACCCAAGGGGGGCGCCAACCCAGACAGGAAGATCACATCAGTGACTCAACCCACTCAAGTGACGCACCCCTCCTAGGGACGGCATGAAAGAGCACCAGTAAGCCAGTGACTCAGCCCCTGTAATGGGGTTAGAGGCAGAGAATCCCAGTGGAAAGAGGGGAACCGGCCAGGCAGAGACAGCAAGGGCGGTTCGTCCCAGAGCCTTTCCATTCACCTTCACACTCCTGGGCCAGACTACACTCAATCATATGACCCACTGAAGAGAAAGTAAAGACTTAAAGGTTGAGACCGAGTCTGCGTCTCTCACATGGGTAGGCAGACCATTCCATAAAAATGGAGCACTATTGGAGAAAGCCCTGCCTCCAGCTGTTTGCTTAGAAATTCTAGGGACAATTAGGAGGCCTGCGTCTGGTGACCGTAGCGTACGTGTAGGTATGTACGGCAGGACCAAATCAGAGAGATAGGTAGGAGCAAACTCTAGGGAGTTTTTCCTAGCCACCGTGCTTCTACACCTGCATTGCTTGCTGTTTGGGGTTTTAGGCTGGGTTTCTGTACAGCACTTTGAGATATCAGCTGATGTACGAAGGGCTATATAAATAAATTTGATTTGATTTGATTTGATAAGATCTAAACCAGGCCAGAACTTGTCCGTGTAGACCAATTTGCGTTTCCAATCTCTCCAAAAGAATGTGGTGATGGATGGTATCAAAAGCAGCACTAAGGTCTAGGAGCACGAGGACAGATGCAAAGCCTCGGTCTGATGCCATTAAAAGGTAATTTACCACCTTCACAAGTGCAGTCTCAGTGCTATGATGGGGTCTAAAACCAGACTGAAGCATTTTGTTTACATTGTTTGTCTTCAGGAAGGCAGTGAGTTGTGCAACAGCCTTTTCTAAAAAGTTCGAGAGGAATGGAAGATTCGATATAGGCCGATAGTTTTTTATATTTTCTGGGTCAAGGTTTGGCTTTTTCAAGAGAGGCTTTATTACTGCCACTTTTAGTGAGTTTGGTACACATCCGGTGGATAGAGAGCTGTTTATTATGTTCAACATAGGAGGGCCAAGCACAGGAAGCAGCTCTTTCAGTAGTTTAGTTGGAATAGAGTCCAGTATGCAGCTTTAACCTCTTAAGTCGACCCTCTACTTTTTTGAACATTCTGTTAAAAATCACGCAACATTTCAGCGCCCTGCTACTCATGCCAGGAATATAGTATATGCATTTGCTTAGTCTGTGTGGATAGAAAACACTCAGACATTTATAAAACTGGTTAAATCACTGCTGTGGCTTTACCAGAACGGCATTTACATCGAAAAGCACAGGAAAAACTGATCACTGAAAATGGGAAAATATATCCATGCGCTACTTGAACCCATTGATAAAGGTGAACCACAATTAATTGACTGAGGTTGCAGTACCTACAGCTTCCACACGGTGTCTAGAGTCTTGTCATTTCCCTTCGAGTTTTTTCTTGGTCAAACACATGCAGGGCACCGTATCTCCTATGGTCTAGGACCGGATATTTTCGTTGAGTTTCTAGCCGGACATTTTTCCAGACGGACAGCTAATGATCTTTACATCGCCTCCTGATGAATTTTATTGCTTATTAACGTTTACTAATACCTAAAGTTGCATTACAAACGTATTTCGAAGTGTTTTGTGAAAGTTTATCGTCGACTTTTTGAATTTTAAAAAATGACGTTACGTTTTGAAACAATGTTTTTTTCGTTTATCACACAGTCTACATATAACGATATCTAGGCTTTATATGGACCGATTTAATCGAAATAAAGACCCAAATAGTGTTTATGGGACATCTAGGAGTGCCAACAAAGAAGATGGTGAAAGGTAATGAATGTTTTCTATTTTATTGTGCGGTTTGTGTAACGCCGAAATGCAAATTATTTTGTTTACGTCCGCTGTGGGTCTTTTTGGGTGTTACATGCAGATACATACATCAGATAATAGCTTCTCATGCTTTCGCCGAAAAGCATTTTAAAAATCTGACTTGTTGCCTGGATTCACAACGAGTGTAGCTTTAATTCGATACCCTGCATGTGTATTTTAATGAACTTTTGAGTTTTAACTAATACTATTAGCATTTAGCGTAGCGCATTTGCATTTCCAGAGCTCTAGTTGGGACGCAAGCGTCCCGAGTAGAAGCAACAGGTTAAGGTTTAGAGGCCATGATTATTTTCATCATTGTGTCAAGAGATATAGTACTAAAACACTTGAGTGTCTCTCTTGATCCTAGGTCCTGGCAGAGTTGTGCAGACTCAGGACAACTGAGCTTTGAAGGAATACGCATATTTAAAGAAGAGTCCGTAATTTGCTTTCTAATAATCATGATCTTTTCCTCAAAGAAGTTCATGAATTTATTACTGCTGAAGTGAAAGCCATCCTCTCTTGGGGAATGCTGCTTTTTAGTTAGCTTTGCGACAATATCAAAAAGGAATTTCGGATTGTTCTTATTTTCCTCAATTAAGTTGGAAAAATAGGATGATCGAGCAGCAGTAAGGGCTCTTCGATACTGCACGGTACTGTCTTTCCATGCTCTTCGGAAGACTTCCAGGTTGGTGTGGCGCCATTTCCGTTCAAATTTTCTGGAAGCTTGCTTCAGAGCTCGGGTATTTTCTGTATACCAGGGAGCTAGTTTCTTATGAGAAATGTTATTTCTGAAACTGAGAAACTTATTTGATTTACTTTGATTCTCTTTTGGCGTGACTCAAGATGTATAGACTATTTAGCACTGTGAAAATGAAGGTTTTTATTTTTTACTTGATTGAAAGTGAATATACACCTTGAAAACCAAATGTTTTTTTTAAATTACAAATATAAAAACGTATCTATGTATCCAATAGCATACAGTGATATAGTGGGGGGAAAATATGTGCGTAAATGCTGATCGCAGTTTGCGATGAGTAAAGTAAATCTCCATATACTTTCACTGCATTTTCAGCAACATTTGGGTCAAAATGGTGCGAGTTTACCCTCCACTACACCATTGGTAGCATAGCAGGAAATATGTTTGGCTGTCTTTCATGTCGAGCTTATCTAGACTAAGTTGTCTCAATTTATGCCACTGGAACTACAGTGGCAACCCACAGACAGCATGAGCACACATTCCGTCTCACCATAGTTGTGTGGTCAGTGCTATCCGGCATTGTTGCGACGTCCCTACCCTAAACCCTAAACCCTAAAACCTAATCTTAACAGCTACCCTTACTCTAACCCTAAACTTAACCATAACCATAACCATAACCCTTACCTAATCCTAACCTTATCCCTTACCATAACCATTTTACATTTCAAACATCAATGGGGTAGGTGTTTCCTGAAGGATCCCGGATAGCATAGACCATAGTTGTGTGTGACATTCACAAGAGGATTATGAGAATGAAATGTGAGCAAAACAATTTTCATGTGACCCCTGAGCACTTGACCTCTCACAAGGTAGCTAGCGTATAGTGTAGCTCTGTAGCTAAAAGCTCCAGGCCTCGGATGTTCAGGGTTCCCTCTCTTGTAGGAGCTGAACTCTGGCACAGTGAGAAAGCTTGTGAACATTTTCTGGAAGGGGAATATTAGCTATAAACTGTTTCAGGCAGGGTTCGAATTATGTGGGTGCAGGGCACTTCAATCACAAATCAGGGCCTCCAAATGAGTGTTAAAACATTATTGTGGGCGGCCCCTGAATGTTCTGAATATTATTGTTGGTTCATCCCAATGGTTTCAGAGCACCCAATCAAAACTCTTAAGGATCCGACCCTTTTTTTCAATTTTCGCCTAAAATGACATACCCAAATCTAACTATTTGTAACTCAGGACCAAAAGCAAGGATATGCATATTCTTGATACCATTTGAAAGGAAACACGTTGATGTTTGTGCAAATGTGAAATGAATGTAAGAGAAAATAACACATTAGATCTGGTAAAAGATAATACAAAGAAAAAAAACATGCGTTTTTTGTATTTTCTTTGTACCATCATCTTAGAAATGCAAGAGAAAGGCCATAATGTATTATTCCAGCCAAAGCGCAATTTACATTTTGGCCATTAGTTGGCAGCAGTGTATGTGCAAAGTTTTAGACCGATCCACGGAACCAACCACCAAAATTCAAGACTGCCCAAATATGCCTAATTGGTTTCTTAATAACTTTTCAAGTTCATAACTGTGCACTCTCCTCAAACAGTAGGATGGTATTATTTCATTGTAATAGCTACTGTAAATTATACAGTGCAGTTAGATTAACAACAATTTAAGCTTTCTGCCAATATCAGATATGTCTATGTCCTGGGAAATGTTCTTGTTACTTACAACCTCATGCTAATCGCATTAGCCTACGTTAGCTCAACCGTCCCGTGTGGAACCCATCGATCTTGTAGAGGTTTTAAACTACTTCTACTATAGAAGCAAGCACAATTATGCTTTTGTTCTTTTAGATATGATTCCCATAATATACTTGAAGTAGGTCACAATAATTTAAGAAATGGGTCATTGATATTCATTACATAAAGATGAATACGTTTCTATTTGAATAAAATCTCAAAAACCTTCATGCTAACGGTACATTGCAAGGGAAGGGAAGACATCAGTGGTCCATCCATTTGTAATACCCTCTAAAATTGCTTAAATGTAGCACATTGCACAACCTAGATGTTAAATCCCACCCCCCCCCCCCACACACACAGCACATACACACACCCTACCCATTTATTATTATTTTATTTGTGACTTGTGGCCAACATAAACAGCTTTATGTGCCTGCACATGTTGACAAAGCAGCCATGGCTCATTGCTGGTTGATGGATGGCTGTGTGTGCCTAGCTAATTATTAGTACACATAAAAGGATGCTGTTATTTCCAAACCTGACCCAGCAGGCCCCAACCAGAGAGGTCAGTGGGTAAATCTGGGCCGATCAGTCTGCGACTATATCACTCAATCTTGATATATGAGCACAGAGGTACAAATTAAATGTGCAGCGACCTTCTATGGGGTACTGGGCACAACAGGACGCCATTTGGGCTAATTCCTGCATGGGGTTCAGACAATAAAGCACTATACTGCATGATGTAATTACTTTGTGTACACACATCTGGATTTGGGTTTCCCAGAGGAAGTTAATGCACTTGAAAAAAGAGGCCGACCATTATGAACGTGCAAAATGTAGTATATGCCGGTGAAACAAGTGGAAGTTGGGGAAATGGTGGGGAGCTAAGGGCTATAATCTTTCTAGATGCAGATGTATGCACACATATGGACATGACTATTGACCTTCTCATGAGATCTGTTCAAAGTTCATCATTGCCATTGAGACGAGCAGGAAGATTGCTTTTTGGAAATAAAACAGCTTGCTCAAAGCAGAAGGTTTACATGACCCTCAGATATTCCTATATTCCTATTCTCCTTCTTACAGCCCTCCCTCTTACTCCAATTACAGCCATCTTGCTTTTATCTGACAAAGTTACAGTTTCACGTTCCATCTCAGTACTCTCTCTATCAGTTGAACAGAGGGCTTTATACATGTTCGTTTCCATATTCGGGGCGATGGTGCCAGCATGCATCTGGATTTCATAGCAGCTCAATTGTCTCCGCTAGTGTGGGCTAAGATTGGTATCTGATGAGCTTTGAAGGCTGACATGGAAACTACGTAAATGTCAGGGACAGAATGGTATTGATATTTATCGGAAGGTTCGACCTGAGATAACCGCTGAGCGTCGGCTCCGACCCGTCACGATGTGCGTACAGCATTAATCTACATCAGCTCATAAAGTACCTGTCTAATGCTTGAAGTCAGAGGATCTGGTACATAATTCACTATTAATGTGTACTACGGTTTTCACTTCCGGGAATGTTTTGATGACGATAATAATGTCTCTGTTTGATATGTTGTTTAGTCTCTTGTATGATTAGGCCTATAAGTCACTCAATATATGAGAATCTAATAAAGGACTAAAAAGTAGAATGATAAATGTTACCATTCTATGGCCCAACATCCCTCGCAGAATAATAAATAAATATTATTTTGATTAGTCTTGAAAGGAGTTGTTAAAGTATCTTAAAACTTCAGTACAAATATTTATAACTTTATTGGTAGTTTACTTGTACATTCATATTTTGTGAATCAAAAGGGAAAAAATACAAACTGTATAGTGAATCATGTTTTAGGCATGCTTGCATATGAAATGATAATACTTGTGGTAGGCATAACAAATTCAATGGAGCTTAATCAAATTCAACCATCCCTGAAATGTTTGTAAACGCTGACACGCTACATTTTAGGCAAACAATGCACAACAGCCACGCAACTCCCGTTGCAAATGTAACATTTAAAAAAACATATAAAAATAAATGCAAAGCCATGTCAAAATGTACACTTGTATTTCAACTGTTTTTTTAATTGTATAAACTTTCAGACAAAAATAATAAATAAAAGCACCCATGTGTTTAATTTAAAATGGAGACATTGCTAAATAACTGTAAATGGTGGTTTGAGAACAGAGAAAGTGTTGGTAAAACATTGTTTGAGGTAGACCTTACTAGGATCTGCTTCTCAATGACACAAAACATTATCCTCTGAATTTGCAAATGTTTCAAATATAATACTTGCTAGTAGGCATTATTTATTCGGGTTGTTAAACCATGAAATTGCAACATGAACATGCAAATAAATGCAAGTTTGACATGTACAGGCCTAACACTGCCATGGTTTTATTTTTCCTATAACATCAATTGTAACATTTGTTAGAATCTTTGGTGGAATTTGACATAATGCTTTGTCTCATGTTAATGCAATAGATTATGATCAATTATTTCAGATCCTAGTTTCAGTTATTAATTTCAGCATCAAACCCAGGTGCTCATGTCTACCTCAACAAGTTATTATAGTTTCCTGATGTGTACAAAACTATGTTTGAAAACCATTGCATTTCTGGGGTTATGGCACATGATTGAGGATGAGTTCGCAACATAACATAATATACAATGCTTTAGAAAAAACGGGTCTGTTTGGCAAAGAAATTCAACACACGGATTTATCAGTGCCTGAAACAAATCACTGCAAATCATTTGTTTATCTCTAACAATTAACTGCTTTTTCTCTCTTTTTTCTTCATATTTACAGTATTGCACTTAAACTGCGCACAATTGCATTTCAGTTTAACTGATGCTTCCTTCATATTTTCAAAATTACAAAAAATTGCAGTTATACCCTTTATCCTTCTAAACGTTTTGTGAACGTCTCTTTTTGATGACATGATAAAAACCCAAATCGGTTCCTTTCCCCACCCTCATTTAGTAAAGTAGTATCTGCTTGTAGTGCTGTTTGTAAACTCCCACATACAAGACCTGAAGTGCAAAGAATATCTTCACTTCTATTCCCAAGAAACATCACGATAAACAGAAAGAAAGAAAGCTAGAGAGAGAGAGAACAATGTGAGGAGAACAGCAAAAAAAACTTATTTTGGACTCATTCCCAGCAAAACACATTTACACTTTCCATCCTCCAAAAGCAGAAAGTAAGGGATTAGATTAGCCTATTCCTGTCAGTCCACAGTTTCAAGGAAATCAAACCCCAATGATCTTTGACTTTGTGGATGAGAGTATATATAGTGGGAATTTTGAATGGCAGTGATACAACAGAGTTGGGGTGTTAGGTCGGATACAACATGGCCAGCCTCCGTGATACGTCTGCAGTCCTCCAATAGAACTCATGCACTGGGCAACGGCAGGAAACAACACAGTGGTTACACAGAGAACATGGCCATTTCTTTTCTCTTTTTTTCTTCATTTTTGTTTTTTTTTTGTGTAATGTTTAGTCCGATGCCTCGTGGTGTCAGTGTCTTTTCCCAAACACACAATAGTCTGTAAAGTCAACGTGACGGCATCGGCATCAGTGAGGCTCTAGTATTTGACCCTGCTTGCCTGCTTTGCCAGTTTGCTTTGTTCTAAAGTCTCCCGGTCTGGCCTGGCCCGGCCCGGCCCTCGGCTCAGACAGACATCCACATGTGTTTGTACGGTCCTGGACTTGTGATGTGTGCCTGGAGTGGACTGAGCCACTGGCCCCGCAGAAGTCCTGCCTGTTGGGCGAAAAGTAAAAGGTGATTTCATTGGTATTTAATTACCGTTCTCTCTACAAATGGGTGTTTTGGCAGCTGGTTTTGTGACAATTTTCTTGCTCCCCTCCTTCTTTCTCCTCCTCTTCTTCCTCCACTCATTCTCTCCCCATCTCCCTCTCCCTCTGTGTCTCTCTTTTTCTCTCTCTCTGTCTCTCTTTCATTCTCCCTCTCAGTGTTTTTTTTTTTTTAATGTTGTTTTGTTTAAGCTGTAAGTGTCAGACCCGATCACAGGGCTCAGTCTTGTATGAGAAGCAGGTGATTATGAGGGCGTGGGGCGAGCGGAGGGGAAGCCCGATGGGGTCAGAGACCCAGCGCCTCGGCATGTTTTCTTGCCTTGAGTCGGAGGTCAGCGATGCTAGAGTTCTTGCTGTTGCTCTTGGCAGCCGCCGCCACGGCCGCCGCTGCAGAGGCTGAGTCCGCGAGAGAGGCGATTGGTAGTCCAAAGGGCGGAGGCGGGAACATCAGGTAGGGTGCATGCGCCGCCAGGTGAGGGTGCAGGTGATGGTGGGAGTGAGCCACGCCCTCCAACTGGAGCTGGGCCTGGACCTGCCGGACAACCAAAAACAATCCCTGGGTTAGTGAGACCCTCCCAGCCCCTCAGGCTCTGTGTGTGTGTGTGTGTGTGTGTGTGTGTGTGTGTGTGTGTGTGTGTGTGTGTGTGTGTGTGTGTGTGTGTGTGTGTGTGTGTGTGTGTGTGTGTGTGTGTGTGTGTGTGTGTGTGTGTGTGTGTGTGTGTGCGCGTGCGGGCGTGTGTGAGAGAAGAGCCAAGGGTTTAGGTTTCACAGTTTGACACTATTTAATTCCCCTTCAAGTTCTACCCCCTCAAAGCTGTTGCTTACTGTGTGTTTTCTCAGAAAAATGTTAGGAACTGCACTCTGAGCCTTTCCCCCTTTTTCATGTCAGCTATTCTTAAAGTTAATGAATCATACATAACTTCACAGACACCACGTCCAGTTTAACAGCCTAGAAATCAAAGTCTTTCTAAGACCCTGAACAGATTTGTTTCATTCACAGTGAGATCTCCTTCATACCCTTGGAAATATGCAACGTCTTGTTATCCTGATTACGGATTCAATTGCATAAATAAATATAAATCCACGCAAAAAATATTAACGTATTTAGAGTTATAAATATTTATCCAGACATATTCCTGAGCAAAGGGAAAGTGAAAGTCATAAAGACCATAGAGTATCAGTTTGCACATTCTTGGCAATTATTTTATGAGGAGTAGGTGAAAATGAGAAATCCCTGTACTTCAGAAGGAGAGCTACGTTGCCTCTTGCCATTTCTCAAGCGTTTCAAATGCCACAGGAAGCAAGGAGAGAAGTGAAGAGCCTCGTGCTTTCTCATCCAACCCAAATAAAACTTCATTTAAGCAACGCATGGTAAACGTTTTAAGAGAGAGCTAAATGTTTCAACCAATTTAAAATGTGACGCTATTTCGACATAGCCAATAACATGGAAAATGACCGAAATTAAAGTTGTTTAACTGCGAGAGAGAATTAAAATAAACCGCAAAATGTGCTTTCTTGGACGGTATTTCATTACGTATTGCTGACCAGTATTTGTACTTGCACTGAATTGCATTGACACGAGCCACAGACACAAGCCAATGCATAAATGACCAGTAGGCCTTCCTCCATATTTTCTTTCCCACCAACTGTCACTCTTACCAAACACTCAAAAAAATAGGCCTGATTCCAGATAGATGGATACTGACTTTCATAATAACAGCTAACACTCAAACAAAGAGCCTTGTACCAAATGTATGAATGCAGACTGTCAGTGAAACACAGAAGGGAACCCCTCTTTGAGAGGGAATCTCTCAGCGTGTTGTTGTTAAGTTTGCTGGGAGGATCAGTGAAATGGAACAGGGCATGAGCTGCTACAGGCGCTACCCAGTCCCCAGCACAACAGCTGGTCAATATATGTGTGTGTGTGTGTGTTTCTGTGTGTGTGCAAGTGTGAATGCATGTGCATTTGTGTGAACATGTGTACATGCGTATATATGCAGGGGTACATGTGTACGTGCGTATACATGCAGGGGTACATGTGTACATGCGTATACATGCAGGGGTACATGTGTACGTGCGTATACATGCAGGGGTACATGTGTACGTGCGTATACATGCAGGGGTACATGTGTACGTACGTATACATGCAGGGGTACATGTGTACGTGCGTATACATGCAGGGGTGCATGTGTACGTGCGTATACATGCAGGGGTACATGTGTACGTGCGTATACATGCAGGGGTACATGTGTACGTGCGTATACATGCAGGGGTACATGTGTACGTGCGTATACATGCAGGGGTACATGTGTACGTGCGTATACATGCAGGGGTACATGTGTACGTGCGTATACATGCAGGGGTACATGTGTACGTGCGTATACATGCAGGGGTACATGTGTACGTGTGTATGCATGCAGGGGTACATGTGTACGTGCGTATGCATGCAGGGGTACATGTGTGCTTGCATAAGTGTGTTACAGCCTGCCCTGTGCTTGTCTGTCTCAGGCCTGTAGAGGTAGGGCTCTTCTCTCAGTATGCAGGCCTCATGCCTCCCTCCCTGCCAATGCAGCACACCACCAATATCCATCAGAGCCTTCTCCAGTCGGTGCTTTCATCATCTCTTTTATGTGCTTGCGTTGCGCAAGTGTTGGCTTAATTAGGCCCAAGCTTTTCACAGGGGTGAACAGACAACTCAACGGCCAGGCCGCAAAAACAGACCTCACCAGATCAAATGTCTCTCTAACAAACACAAACACACATCCCGCTCTTAACGCACCCCAAAGGTGAAAGGTGTTCTGGGGTTGAGTTGACTCTCACACACCACTCTCCAGCTCCATAGAGTTCTCATTCACAACAGCCTTTGTAAACTACAACCTCGGACGATAGGGGTCTATTTTTAGTATAATAAGGGCATTATGCACCTCTCTCCAATATCTCTCACAGATTCGGAGATGATTGTGAAGTGTGGTTGGGGACTAAAATAAAAGTAGGGTGCATTTTTATGACTGCATCAAATCTTTCAACCATGCTAACACGTTTAGAAACTACGGCTGTTTGTCAGTTAACCTCCTTAAGAGTCTGTTGACGCACCCATGCGTCAATCTAAGTAACATAATCAAATAATAACTCATCAAAATCCGTCACTTTAAGATAGAGATATCTGTTTTTTTGCATGGGCTGCGTCCACCACATGCGCCTATGTCGCCCTTCCGCATCTGCGGTGATAGGTGGCTAAGCTACAGCGGTGTTTGTCAGACCATGACACATCCTAAAAATGTCTGGGGCAGAAAGGGGAAACGCTCACGAACCCGATGGTGTTCTCCGTTTTGCCCTACGACCCCCACAAGTGTCATGGGACTCATCAGAAGGTCACCAGTACCAGATTAAAAAACTGAATGGAAGTATGGAGGTAGTTTTGTGCCAACAAAACAGGGGGTTAAATGTGTCTAAAAAATAAATAAAAACTTTCCTGAGATTTCTTATATCTCCACTTCCAAACCTTATTCTTTACAAATTTGTTTCACTGTCTTTTGTTGCCATTTCTGAATGTCTTATTCAATGTGTTTCTATGGGCTATAGTAGTAAAGGCCAAATTCTCTATTTTATCAAAACAAAAATATAGATTTGTTTTTATATACCTAAAGGGGTCCTAAAATTTAAAACGACCTTCTTAAAACCATTCCACATGTTAGTTTAATAGAATCCCCCCCAATGGCTCAGACTTTCAGAGGTTAATTGATGTTGAATATGAACTTTTACTTGTGCACAATCACTCACTTGGCATGCCTGCATTTCATCAGTAAATATTTCACATAGGATTCGTGTCATGAAAATGAGAAAACAACGTACCTGTTGAAAAGGCATCCGTAGCGCTCCCATGTTGACATATGGAGCTACTCTGCAGGCATCCAGATGACTGGCAATTCCCAGAGTGACACCTGGAAAGTATGAAGAGGTGTCTGTCAGACAGTGAGACAGTTATAAGTTTGAGTGTAAGGCTGGTATGGTTGGTCAAAGGTTACAAGATGACATTTTACAAGTGATTAATCAAACATAATACAGTACATGCACATGAAGGTTGATTAATTTTACAGGCTACAGCATAGGCCTACATAATTATTGTAAGAAATGTATCATGTAACATACTAGCAAACAATTTAGTAAACATCTGCAAGTGTAAAATGACAAGTGTAATAATCATTGCAACATAAATCATAAAAAATACAAGTAGATGGATAATAAATATAATTTACCTTTATGCATCTGGTTTTCTTGTTTTCGACATTTCGCTCTTCTGTTTTGAAACCAAACCTGGAAACCACAATTTGAAACAGTGAATGAGTGTATTGTAGAATATGCATGTTGGGGAAGCTACTCTGAAAATATATTTTTTACCAAGCTACCAATTACTTCACACCGGAAGAAGTTAAGCTACACTAAGAAAATGATAGTTTCATTGACTAAAGTTACTTTGGAAAAGTAGTTCACCACATCCAAACTTCTTTGGGAGAGTCCTCATATGTACATCTGAAATGTTATAGAGTACAAATTGCAAGAACGTAACAGGTATGAGGCGGGGCATATGTTACCATAAAGTGTACCTTAGCCTATTAAACACAAACACAATGTTTTAAGTGAAAATGAGGCAGGTCTAATGCCGAAAAAGAAAGGAAATGATTGCCTACTTCACCCATATTTTATTGCATTTTTTCAAAAACAAAAAGTAGTGTAGTTCTAGTAGCTTAGTTAGTTATACCGCGACATTAGAGCGTTGGACTCGTAACCGAAAGGATGCAAGATCGAATCCCCGAGCTGACAAGGTGAAAATCTCTAGCCGTCATTAAAAATATAATAAGAATTTGTTCTTAACTGACCTGCCCAGTTAAATAAAGGTCAAATAAACATGACAAAAACGTTAGCTACTGAAAACGCTACATTTATTTGAATTTAGTTCAACTACCACCAAGCTACTGTAAAATGCAGTTAATGTACTCCCCAACACTCCCCAACACCGAGAATGTCGATGGTGACATTAATGCTCATAAAAGTAGCCTATAAACCTATACTGTTTTAATCATGAATTACAACTGAAATAATTGCCTACACAATTATAGATAA
This sequence comes from Oncorhynchus nerka, assembly GCF_034236695.1. Taxonomy (NCBI): domain Eukaryota; kingdom Metazoa; phylum Chordata; class Actinopteri; order Salmoniformes; family Salmonidae; genus Oncorhynchus; species Oncorhynchus nerka. The sequence goes on along the minus strand of NC_088396.1, from coordinate 3,366,462 downwards.
TATAAGATCGAATATATTATCTATAATAGTCTAAAATAATATACAGCCACAAAATGTATAGCTTAACAGTATTTATTGATAGGCCTACTCCAATTTACGTAGGCCTATGTGCTTAAAAAACGGGGCCAAAAAGGTCACTTGACTCCGTCTAATCTACTAGGCCCTTTTGCTCTTCAGGTTACAGAAGCAGCATACCCTATTATTAATTATCATCAACCTAATTTCCCTCCACGAATCCATTATCTCCTCTCCCCTCCGACCCCAGTAATGATTATCATTTACAGTAGCCGAATTAGTGACGAGAGAACCACAAAGGGCACCTTAATTACTCAAGGTGCTGCAGCCATTTTAACGAGTGTGGATTGGACTGGAATAATACGTTTTGTCGATAAAGTATGCATTATTGACATAGCATGTCCACAGATTATTTACCCCAAACTCTCCCTCCATCACATAGCATATTGGAAACAAATGTTCGTTTAATGTAGTTTTTGGAAGATAATTATTTATGATTAGGCTATTATTGGTCTATTAATACCCTGTTTCCTATTATTATTGTTATTATTATTAAGCCTATATGGCTATATCATTATTCGTATGGCCTACTGCTAATTGTATGATTTAATTGTTTTAGGTTATATCACGAGGTGTATTTAATTATTTTACTTTTTAATCACTGATGTCGCTGTCTCTTAAAGGTATGTACTGACACAAAATAAAAAAATATCTACATACATATACATATAATATATATATATATATATATATATATATATATATATATATATATATATATATATATATATATATATATATTAAGGCTATATATATTGCGTGCCAGAATGCTAAGTAAAGTGAACTACACTGGTTGCGACAGTTATTTCTTCATTAAGGACCACTCAATGATGCGCTATACAAACGCCCTAATCTCGTTTCCTTTAGATTTTTATTAGAGACAGTGAATAATGACATTTAATTTAGCTCTGTACCAGAAACCCAGATATATTAGTCGTAATAGAATTACTGCACGCTGCTCACCAAGCTCTCATAACTTTCAATTAGATTCCTCAGCTGCGCGCGACGTGGGGCTTCTGTTCCGACGCCTAAGTGCAGGTTAATACCCTTCTATCTACCACATGCCTTACAATTTACTTATGATAGATTTGGGGGTTTCAAATCGAAAAACGGTCGGCTGCGACATGGATTTTAATGGTGTGTGATTTTAACCCTCACGGCCCATTTCAGTCTATACGCGTTATTGTTGTAAATATTGAGTAAATATTTATCCCATTGCGTTTTAACAGGTAAATACTTTCCTCCTGTCTTACCACAATTTAATTTTATCCATGTTTAAAATGACTTTTTTTTGTGTCGCGCTTGCAAGCTGTCACACGGTGCAGACTTCTAATATTAGGCTACTTAGTACTCAGATTAGATCTCGGAACACGAGGTGTGCCACCGACTGAGTTCCAGCAGAATTGAATTATTTCTAATCCATTTTTATGGGAACAATATATCAAACCAATGGCAGATATTACAAAGACAACGCGGGGGGAAATGAGGTGACTGGCATACGACGGTGTCCCCTGAAGCACTCGTACAATCTCTTCATTAATTTTTATGATGTGGTAAGATCTTTCCGAAGCGCATAAGCTATTTTTCTTCTACAATAATCGGCCAGGAGAGAGGAGACGGGTTCAAATGCATCCAATGTCACTTGAGCAACTATGATGTGACAAAGGTTTATAGACGTCATTTTATTTGTTGAAAAGCAACAGTATTTTGGTCATGTAAAAAAATAGACCAATGTTATAATGATATACATTTATTTGATAATGGATAATGGATAGTGTTGAATTGCAAAAACAATAATTAAAAAATCAACAGTAACCAGTAGGCTTGCAGTAGTATTATTATTAGCAGCAGCAGTAGAGGTACTACTACTACTACTACTACTACTACTAGTAGTAGTAGTAGTAGTGTTCTTGTTGCACTATTATTGCACTTGATACCTAAAGTTAATTTAAAAATATTGCCAAACAAATCTCACCGAGGTCGTGAGGTCAATCTGTGTAATATCGATCCAATAAATAAACTCGTGTGGCTTTCACCATGTCGACACAGTCATATCTGCACAGTTTGTTGCATCTAATATTTCATTATATGTTTGTCTCATTGCATCATAAAAACAGCTCACTCAACGCGTTCTCTGGAGTGTGTAACATCTCCGTATAACTGAGCCTTGACAACAGGCAGGGCGGACCGAAATAATGGTAAGTCTACATAGCTCATGAAAATTAAACATAACCAGTGATGTTCTATCAAACGGGTGAATAAATTATATTCAAACGTAAGCCTCAACGCTATCTCATTTTGACGCTACTGTTTTAAATCATCCCTGAATAGTTTGTATTTGTTTTTACACGTGCACATAATAGAAGAGATAAGTGCCAAAGCGTGCACCTAAACGTGTTTTTTTAAGGCGATTCTAACCCAAACCATTTTATCTCAAAATATTTCTTTTGGCAATATGAAACCGTCATTTGTTTTAGAAAATGTAGGCTATCTACAAAATATAGTCGTTTTTAAAGGCAGCTTATCAATACGGTTTGTAGGTTATTGCCTTGCAAGTGTTGACTCTATAGCCTTCTGAAACGTGTTTCATTTGTGAGCATATATCATTACTGATCTAGGCCTTACATCCATTTTATCCATGTTATTCCGCACCACGAATTACAGTAATCTTCTTGCGTCACCCACTATGACCCCAGCCTCTGTCACTGGATGTCTCAATCTGGCAACCTCTCACACGTTCTTTTTAGAACAATCCTTGATGCTTTGAGCTTAAAAACTCAACCTATTTAGACCCACATGTTGTTTATAAAACGAAATAAAATAAAAACGTATGCATCTAAGGGACAGCCCTATCTAGTTTTGTCCAAACCCTTTAGGGTTATGCTTTTCACTTTTAGTTGATGGAGACCGGGAGTTACCTGCACTCTCGCCTCTGACAGTCCCAGCCTCTGGCTCAGCTCTTCCCGCATGAATGCGTCGGGGTAGTGCGTTTCGTCGAACAGGCGCTCCAGCTCATTGAGCTGTTCCAGAGTAAAGTTTGTCCTGCTCCGTCGCTGCTTCAGTTTGCTTTGTGCGTCCTCGTCCTCAGACTTTACGTCCTCCTTCTTCTCTTTACACTCATATATCCCTGCGTGAACACACGTTTTAAAATGCAGTACACCTCTAGATTAAACACAAAAAACTCTCAAACACCTGCAACTACAGCTTGGCTTTACAAACACACAAACACACACACACACACACACACACACACACACACACACACACACACACACACACACACACACACACACACACACACACACACACACACATATAGAGTGTAGCTTATATTCAGTTAGTGAAATACATAGTATGTGTTATGCTAGCCAGCCAGAGACGGTAAACAGAACATGATAAACAAGTTCGATCTCTATTGGTCAAAATACAGGCCTGCAAACTTACAAAACCAAAAATGCAGGTCAATGCACTGTGTGTTTACTATAATGACAGTTATTCACACACATACATATTGAAATATTCGAGCATAAAATCCTGTCACAATTAGGCCTTATCATTTCCTTCGTGCTATTTGCCTACAGTCTGCACATGGATCCTTCATTGGAAGGAATGACCTTCTGAAAACGCCCCAATTTCCACTGGACAATCTGAAACGGTGCACGGTGATACCAAACAATTGTAGTTTGTTAATGTGACTTTTATTTTGAAACACTATACGTGTTTTATATTGTCAATTGTTTTATCAAATAGAGTAAATTGTAAAACCTTTAGATATAAAAGAGTAAGCCTATATACAGGTTATTTATAGGATTATTTCAATGGTTGGTATAATAAACCTATCATACAGCAAAATAACTCCACCGTAGTTGATCGTTACAAACTTAATAAATAGCTTAAATATTTCACAAGGTTAACGTGTTGCGTAAAAGACAGTTATTTTCAGATAGGCACATATAATATGTTTAAGATACTCAAAATGTTATTACCGGGGCTAAAGTCTTGAAACCTCATTATTACTATCATCTAACAATTGTTTTCCGTCATCATTAGACGGAGCTATTGTGTGCTATACAACAACGTAAACGTCCTAACACTGATATTACAGTGCAGGAGCGAGCGTACATCCAACTTCGAGGTGCACGGGTTCATTTTGCGTAGGAAGTTTTGTTTCTTCCTGTTATGTCATGAAAATGCGAGCAAGAAACACTTCATATAGGCTAACACTGTCAAAATAATGTATGGTCCAATTAATGAAAGTTTAAAAAAACAAAGAATAAGCTACGGTATTGCTGACGGACAGAATGCAAGTACCACTCCTATTAATTGTACAGTGGAAACATTAGAATTAAGCCTATCATTATGCATATCATCGCCATCAATACGATATTATGCAACGATATCATGTGTTAATAAATACAGTGATCAACAGGAGTGAGAGAAGATTGATTATGTAGCCTAGGAGTCATTCGTTTGGAACACTGCTTTTCACTGCAAAACACATGACAGTGGGCCTTACTATAGAGAACAGTATTTTCAAGTATCTGCACATTATAACGACGTGAGCTTACGATAAAAAAAAATATTAAAAAAATAAACAGTAACTGCAATAATTTAAATGTTTTTGTTATAGTTTTTGACGTTGTAAATGTTTTGGCCACCACATATTTTTGTACTTTTACAATCGGTGCACCGAAAGTAATCGTGAAAAACCAAGGGCTTGGTTCGTGTAAAAATGCAATGCATCTAGGACATTCACGCTACACAACTCGAACGGGTGGATAGAAACGTACCTTCCGTGGCCCGTGAAACGTTAAACTCCTTCAGTTTTTCTTTCTCTAGCTCTACGTGCTCCTTGAATAGATGTACCGGACAGTGGTTGCTGCCTTCCGTTATGTCCTGTAGACTTGTCTCCGAGTTCCCCAGCTCCCTCGCCCGCGCCAAGCCACTCTCCAAAACTTCCCTGTACGTGATACTCTCCTTACTGCTCTCCTTGGTTTTCTGCTCGAAAGATTTCGAGACGAACGCCGTAAGTTCTTCCATGGCCGTTCAGTGGTCCTGAGCACGGAACCCCACTTTAAAATGACCGATTTAACGTTAGTTGTCAGCTCAAGACGCAGCGCTCGGTCGTAAAAATAAGCGATATTGGGGGTGGAGAAGAGGTGAGATCACTCCTGCTGTTATGACTGTGTTTTTGAGAGCACACTATTTATACACCGCCACCTCAGCCCAGCCCCCACCTCTGCGTCTTGGGCAATTACGGGCTGCTCGACTTATCTGAATTCAACTTTCAGCAGCTTCTCCAGAAATCAATGCTTCGACGGAGGCAGTTAATTGAATTAGGGGTCATTAAAATGCCTACGGTACCTTATGGTGAAATGAGTGGGAAATCTGTAGGCTATTAATTCATTCGGCGATAATTTCATTAACGTGATTTCGAGATATGAATATGGAGTGGCTGGGTTTGCTCCTCCTGGTGTTGCTATTCGTTTGAGTTGACAACTAAGAATTTAAAGCACATAGGTGGTCTCACAACATAATCCGATATAAACAACTCGCCCTACAATGAGAAAATATTACATTTTAGTGTTTATTTATTTATTTTTTTAAGTGGAAAACATTTGCAATAGGCTAGTGATGATTTAGCCTGTCAGATAATGTCTATAACGGTGGTGTATGATTCGAGTACAATTAGGCTACGCATGTCATTTCTCGAGAGGGAGAATTAGCTTAACTAAGTATGAAGCCTAATTATTTTTGTTTTGCAGGTGTGAATCGTGTGACAATACTTGGAAAGAGGCCACAGTCCACACATTTTCTGAGATTGTAAATTACTTTGAAATATTGCAAATAAATCGGATGGCAATTATTATAAATATAATTTCCTTAATAATAATCTAACGATAAGTGACCAATACCGGTTTATGACGTTTTTATCTCATAACTAGGGAGTAAATATTCACGATTAAATGCATCTATTATATGCTTTTTTGTTTGCATAAAAATATGATAGAAAGTAGACTAACATTACACCATAAATGTACGCTATAATATAGGGGCATATACTGCTAATCCAATAGAACAAATCTCAGTGAATGTGACAAGTAGGCCTACAGATTTAGTTCATAATTCATATCATTCAAACACCTCTGGGAGTGCTCTGAATGTTAAACTGGACTTATCCTAAAATAAAATACATTGATAATCAATACAATTAGGCTGCAAGTGGTGGAAAATGTTCCCTGATTTATATCTAGGATTTTCATGGAAATACATGTAGGCTATAATAGCTGAACATTATCTAAAACGCATGCATCGGTCCAGCTCAGAAACACAAAAGGCCGAGAGAAGAGAGCTGTCTCTGGGGTATTCTACCCGGAGCGCCCCGGCAGTGTGAAAGCACTCGGTAAAGCTGTGCTCTCTAATGACGTGTTTTGATATCTTTCCATTTATCACAAAACCCGTCTCGCAGCGGCTGACGCGCGCGGGCTGAGCGACTTTCCCTCGTGCGATGAACTGTGCCCTTTGTTGTTAATGGACGTACATTTAATGGACGTAAATCCTCCTCATGACACAAATCTGTGTTCAGAATCGAGGGCCTCGTTAATGTCTCCATATAGAATAATTTGACTTGTACAGGGCTGTGCATGTGTGGTCAATAACTAAATAAATCCTACGTGGTCTCCGTAACCATAACACTAACTTATTTTGGGATGAATACCCATCATAACCCATTATTCAAATCATGGCGATATTGGTTGATATCTTCAATCATAGGCTACATCATAGGCCTATTTCAGTTTGTGTCCATGGTTCAACAGAGAGCAACAACTACTAGGTGATACAGGTGAGAGGGCACCATGGCTGTTTTAGAGGTTACCAAACCACACTAAAGGTGCTCTATATAATTCATTTGATTAAAATGGCCTATAACTATATATTAATTGTAGACCTGTTTAATGGAAACAATTTATTTAGATAGTGAAATATTAATATTTAGGATGAAAATATCATATCGGAAAGTAATGTAATGTTGTAAATGTAATGTAAAACAACAACAACAACAACTATTTTGACATAGCCTATTTGGAAATGTCAGTCTTTTCATCTGACATGCATTTCAAACTATGTTGTTCTCTTCATCAGCACAATCTTAATTGTGAAACTTCAAAGTGTTTCTTTTTTTTCTAAACGTTTGAAAATTAGTGAGTGCAGTCCAATGGACGTGGAGTATCCACATGTGGTGCCCAATCAACAACAAGCTCGAGGGTATCGGAATACACCAGTGCAAATCGAAGAGTGATGTTCTATATGCAGCACAGCTCATGTTGCCATAGTTTAGCGGCGAAACATCCTTAAAGGGGCACGAATCATATTCCCCCTTCTCTATATGTCTCAAACATTTTCAACACCCCTCCCACCCCGTCTGTCTCAGTAGTTCTTAATATGGTATTTTATTTCAGTAGCTTGGCAATGAGTATCCGAGTATTAAAAGTCGGAAGAGTCATTCACCTAATAATGTAGCCAGCTGAATGGTTATGTGGCCTATTGTAACTGAGTAAAATTACTTTCCCGATAACAAGTGTTGCTTTGCCATATTTGTAGGCACACATTTATCTCCGTTTAGCCTACTGATTCTATTTACTATGCCTGCATTATATTGTCAACGAATACAAACATATATTATTATTATTGTTGTTGTTGATGTTATCATGAGCAAATTCCTATTACTAATCCGTTTTGTTGGGCACATTATTCTGTTCAAAACAGAAGAGAAGGGATACAACATAAATCAACCTGGCTGAAATAGAAAATATACCATTGTTGAAATTTTACGATATTCAAAATAGAATAAGTTGATAAATAAAACACAAAGAATCATCCATCTGTTTTCGTCATTTCATAATTTTCACATAAATTGATGCCAAAAATCTAAATCTTGAATTCGGACATTTATCTATGTCCTGAGGAAGTCGGGAAATCAAAACCGGCCACTAGGGGCAACCGTGAGCACTATTACCATCAAATGGATGGGGAGGTGGATGGGTGTAATCCAATGACTCTGGATCAATTTTAAAGTTGATTAATCAATCCCAGTTGTGGACACTGATTTTTCTTAATCCTATGACTCTAGATCAGTAGGTTGTGTGTTCGATCCCAGTTGTGGATACTGTATTTTAATTATGGTTCTAATCCTATTCAGAACCCAGTCGTGTTCGATTAATCTGATGACTCTGGATCAGTAGATTGTGTGTTCGATCCCAGTTGTGGACACTGGTTTTTTATTTATGTTTTTAATCCTATTATTCGATTAAATGACTCTGGATCAGTAGTCCCAGTTCTGGACACTGTTTTTTTATTTATGGTTCTAATCCTATTCAAAACCCAATCGTGTTCGATTAATCTGATGACTCTGGATCAGTAGGTTGTGTGTTCGATCCCAGTAGTGGACACTGTTTTTTAAATTTATGGTTTTAATCCTATTCAAAAACCCAGTCGTGTTCGATTAATCTGATGACTCTGGATCAGAAAGTTACATGTTTGACACAGTTTTCTTATAGCTGTAACAACTGCATTTCTGTATTTTAACGTGTATATATCTTGAAAACTTGGGTGCTGACGTTCAACATATTTTGGGACTATATCAACAATGGACTAATGAAACAAATACCAAAATATCGTTTTTGGGAGGAATTTTCTTTTAGCCCTCAACTTCAAAATTTTGAGAAATGGAACATACAGAGCAGCAGGAGCAACAAAAACACTTCAAAATTTGACGTTTGGAGCTACATTGAAATTTGATGTTTGGAGAATGTGGATGAAGACTGTGAGAGCTTGTTGAGATTTATGCTTTGAGGTAGCCTAGTTATTATGTTTGCCACAAAATTCGTAAGATCGCCTATACGGCAGACTTTTGGCTGAAAACAGCCTTATCTACTCTTTTATTTTGAATTCCCACCACATGTATGAATTTTAATTCTCTGCAGGGAGTGTAAAAATAATGAGGTAAACACAGAAGTTGTCTTCTCTTTATACTTGATTGATGCAGTGGTTTTGTATTTTTTACTGATTATTAAGGTTTGGGTAGCCTTCGCCATCTGTGACAGTTTGTGGTCCTGTGAAAATACTGAAATCCCCTCACATTCTAACATTTTCAAAAAACAACAAATGCATGGGCTGGAAGTAGTTTGTAAACAAAGATACAGCATAAACCTGTCTAAGACAGGTTTGATTGAGTCAGTCTCTTCGGCACTGCGTCTTTAAATAGCGGCAGACAGAACACTGTTACTTTAAGAAATAATTGGTTGGAACCATTGCAGATCTATACCTAACAAGTTGGAAGAGCTGGAAATGAGAGCCGTGGGTCCAGCTGCAATACAAAATACCATAAAGGTAATGATATCTGATTGCTCATCTAGTGCTAATCTTATGTCCTCTTTCCCTGCCTCTGATAGGCTTTGGCACATTATTAGCCAATCAGCAGGTTTGAATGACTCGAATACGATTCAGAGCTAGCTGCATGCATGGGACAGAGAAAGACTGAGAACTGTGGGAAGCAGGAATGTCTATGATGTCTATGATGTAAGTGTGTGCCTGTGTGAATGGACTATAATACATTGTGTCTGGGGGAGTGCTTATGCTGCATTCATAACCAAGTGGGAAGGTGGAAATTGCCAGTTGTGAAGTCATAAATAGGAGTTGAATGCATTCACATTCTCTGAACTCATTGAGAAACTCCAATTGGCTAGTAGGGCCCCACAGTGGAGGTGTCATAATAGCCATAAAACCTAGCGGTCAAACAGGGAAATGGTTCCAACTGTTTTTCCACCAGTCATTTTTCCCATAGGGGATTTTAAAAACACTGTTTTGTGTAGGCTAACTCTGGTGTGATGTTTTGATAACCATGTAAATCTCTTTCGGACAAGGTGACTTTTATTCATATTTTCGGTTCTATTTACTCTCAGAATCTAAAATGCTAATTAGCATTAAATTAGATATCTTGCAATACTACAAATCCCTCCAAGCTCCTGCACGTCATCTCTAGCTGACACCTTTGCAAACAGGTATTGTGTAAATTTACAACTTGCCCAAGAAAGATCACAGAATTGTCATTTTAAAGAAATGTATTCATTATTACCTTAGTTAACGTTAGATAGTTCATCCAGTAATTCTTGCCTTTGCCTTGAATCGGCAGTCTCCTCCAGATCATCATGGCATTTGTAATTCTTTATGATAGCCACATTAGCAGCTAACTAGCATTTCATTTGTTGGGGGTAAATACAGGTGAATATATTGATAAAAGTCACCTTGTCTGAGACATATTTATACAGTTATCCAAATGCTACGCCAGGGTAAGCTTTCACAAAACACAGCCATTATTTTAAGTGTTTCTAAAATCCCCAATGGGACAAATGAATGGTGGTAAAATGATTAGAACCGTTTCCCTATTTGACCGCAAGGTTTTATGGGTATTATGATTCATACTGTGGTACTCTATGGCAAACAAGCTGTCAACCACAAACTAAGAGTACAGCTAACATGCTCAAAACAAATGATAAAAAAACAACAACATATAAATAGATTGCTTTTGTAAATCATGTTTGTTAGTGCATTTAACTGCCAGAAATGAAGGTAATTTCCTTAGTAGGTGATATCAGAGGTCAGCATGTGGGAGAAGTCGGAGCACAGGGGTTCAAGAGGGGTTCAAATGAATTTATCCCTGTCGTAATGTGGTAAATACCACCTTCCCACTTGGTTATGAATGCAGCATAAGACCTCTGCTTGGAAGCCTGACTAGGTGGTTGTCAGTCCCTCTTGCTCTAGCAGGGGCTGGGCAGTGGGAGGGTAAAGTGGAAAGAAAGGTAGACTCAGGGCCCGGCTGCCGGAGGTCTAACGGCCTAAACTCTGACAAATGCCGCAACAGCATTTGAACATGCTTGCTTTGCCAGACTAATCGTTAATGTGTGAAAGGATGAATTATCATTCAGATAGACTATGTTGTTTTGAGATGAACTTGACTTGCACTCGTAATGATTTACTACATAGTATATAAGAAGTTGACAAGAAATGAAATTAAGAAATGAAATGTATCTTCATAATGAAGTAACTACTTGGCAGAAAAGCTAACAAACATTTGCAAACCAGCTTATGTTTAAGGTGAACAGATTTAGCTAAATACACTTTTGAATCAACTATACCAATATAAAGAAAAGTATATGTGTCTGTTCTTGTTTCTCTGATTTATAATCCAGCCAAAATCATGTTGCATGGCAGATTGTGTTTCCTAAATGTTATACGTATAGCTCCAATAAGCGCTTCACTTACAATTCCTCAAAAAATGGACAAAGTTCAATGATTTACCCCTAAATGTTTTGAGATGTGCCAGCTTCAAAGGAATGCCCACTAAACAGACACACCGTCTCGTTTAGTATGGCATCGGTTGGTTTCAGCCTCTCCAGACTGCTAGGAGGAGTGCCAACACTAACTGTACTGTACTACAGCTATGCTGCGCTCTGCTCTCGTTTGCTCAGGTCTGCTCTGCTCTCGTTTGCTCAAGTCTGCTCTGCTCTCGTTTGCTCAGGTCTGCTCTGCTCTCGTTTGCTCAGGTCTGCTCTGCTCTCGTTTGCTCAGGTCTGCTCTGCTCTTAGTATCCCAACTGGGTAGAGGAGCAGAAGGACAAAGTTTAACCTATCTTTTTCACAATTTAGGGTCACACTTTAAGTTAACATAACATGTTGTGTAACATGTTAAATATGATTCTAATTTATTGGTTTGATCATATTTCAGAAGATTTATTCTAATTTCTGAATTGGTCTGATAAATGTTCATAAAATGATCTGATTTAACCTCTGGTAATGGATTGTTCTATTGTTTCAAATGTAATTTCAGATGATCTTTAATGACAGTAAGTATTAATAGTGTTTGTTTATAAAATGCCAGTTGCCTGTCTTGAGGCATTTTTAAAAACTTAAACTTTTGGGTAGTTGCTGTTTTGTTTGGTGCATTCATTTAGGTCTCTTACCATTATTAGAGCTCCAGTCTGTTGAAAGTAGGCTACAGAGTACAGTATCCGACTATCCGTTACCATCTGGTTTGAGGACAAAATAATTTAACATGGCAAAAATACCAGATTCCTCTGAACATTCGTCTACAAAGCAGTAGGAGGCCGTGGGGGAATATCTTGGTCTCCTCTTTGGATTGTTATTTTTCCTCATGTATTTTCTGTCTGCTATCTACCCACAGGGCAAAGAGGCCTTAGATTTAAAGAAAGCATGAAATTGACATTATACCCTGAAATGCTGTGCATATTTGCAGGGGAAACACAGTAATGCATTGACCATTATTCTCTGCTCTCTGCTCTCTCTCTCACTATCACGGATTCCCCTGGTACTGCTGCTCTTTCCATGCACCAGTTCCAGAGGTCTACATCACCGGCCTCTAGGCTTCACTGAACTGTCTCATTGCGCACACCTGAATCCAATTCTCCTGATTAGTAATTGTATTGATGTGCCCTCTGTTCACCATTGTCTTGTCGGTTATTGTTCCCATGTCCGTTGGCCTTGTGAGTACCTGTGCTTTGTTGTTTTCGACGTTTGTGCTGCGTGTATTGTGTGCTCGTTATTACGGGTCTCGTCCCGTGTATTTATTAGAGGTTTAACCTAGCTCTTTGGTTTGGGTTTACATCCCTGTGTTTTTGTATACGTGTTTGTTTTGGGCTTCGTACTCGTGCCTTTTCATTGCATGTTGAATTTTTGGGTGGAGTATTAAAAACCCCTATTACATATTCCTGCGTCTGTCTCCAATCATTTATACAATGTGATTCTCTCTCTCTCTCTTGAGCTCTCTCTCTCTTACTCTCTCTCTCTCTCTCTCTTTAACTGTCTATCCATTAATCTATTGTCCTTCCTTATCTAGCTTTGTCTTTATCTATCCATTTATTTATCTTGTCACATCACTCTCCATTCATCCCTATCCCTCCCTCCAATAGCGGGTTGTGATACGATACAAAACAAAATGGCACACTATGAAACAATACCATATGGTTTAAAACCTTATTGTCTATTTCTTGATGTATTCACAGAAGTATGTTGGTGGGTCATTCAGGTTTCCCCCATTTATTTTCCTTTGATGTTTTGAAAGACCTGCACTAATTTCCTGTCTTTCACAAAATATGACGGGATGCAGGACTAACCCCTCTCCAGGGGCGTATTCATAAGTGCATACTGCAGTAAACGGTAGCAAAATGTTTCGCAAAGCAAAACTTTTCACAACAAAAAATATTGGAATTCAAGTAGGTCCGTCCCATTTTCTTCCGTTTGGTTCTGTTTGGTTCCTAGTGAATACACCCTTTATGATATTAGGGCTAGTACCCAAACAGGCCTCCAGGGAAATAAATCATAAAAGAAGCACAAACACAAATCAATACTGTAAAGATAAGTCAAGTTATGTACATTTGGCGTTTTATGGCTCCATTCATAGCAAGTTCACGCTTTATTGTAGTCCCAAAGGGAAATATGAAAGGGTTGGTGTGGGCAGGATATTGTGCTGTGTGGGCATCGAACCCTGTAAAAAGAGCAATAATATCAATGAAATATTTTTGAGAAATGAACTGAATGGGATTTACTGGATATTTCATAATAAGTCACTGAATTACATCATCTTCCTTATTGAAGATGTGTCCACTGAGGTCATATAGACAACATTTCAAATTGTAATCCCAAGACACATAATGAATACCAATGGCACATACACCATTTTATTAACAACACTAGCTTTAATTACATGCAGTTATTTTAAAAGGATCAGATATCTGTACCCAACACTGGATTCAGCATTTAGTTGTTTTTCTGGACTTGACTTCAAATGATCTATCCACTCCTATTGAATGGCCATAAAACTTTGCTGGGTGGTTGCATCATGTGACTGGCTAAAACCTTAATAGGAGCGCGTTAGTCAGTCACAGCCTGTAGCATTAATTAATTTGTCTAATGTGAAGATGGATTAAGTTCCCCCTTGGCAGAGGAACGCTCCCACCAACATGTTAACAACGTCTTCAGAGACCAATGAGCCCCATTTACAGTAAGTGTCTGTTTAAGAGAGAGAGGGAGGAGAGAGAGAGAGAGAGAGAGAGAGAGAGAGTGTGTATGTGTGTGTTGCTACAGCGGGCTATAAGGGGTCCCTCCGGTGTCGGCCACAGAGAGCAAGGCCATTTGACACAGACACACAGACATGCTTTAATAGAGCCAAGCTACACTTGCTCAATCATGCAATTAGAGTGAGTTATACAGATAAAGACACTCTCCGTTACTCCTCTGTCTGTGATGGGAGGGCGGGAGGGAGGGGAGAGAGAGGCTTTAGTCATTTACAGAGGTTGATTTATGCCCTGCTGGTCTTGAGAAAGAAGTAGTCACTCACTGATAGCCAAGCTCATTACGATTAATTAATTAACGGCAGGATACAGAGTGACAGAGCAGAGGAGCGGGACAGAGGGGACAGAGAGGGGGGAGAGGAGGGGGAGAGAAGAGTTGGAGAGGGGATGGAGAAGTTGGGGAGGAGGAGAGGGGCGTTGTGGAGGAGGGAGAAGTGAAGTGAAGTGGAGAGAGAGAGAGAGAGAGAGAGAGAGAGAGAGAGAGAGAGAGAGAGAGAAAAGTAGGGGAACATAGATGAACAGGGAGGAGAAGAACGGGAGAGAAAAGGGTAGGGGATGAGAAGGAGAGTGGACAAGTGTAGAGAGCAGAGGAAACAGGGAGAGGGTGAGCGGAGGGAAGGAGAGAGGTAGAGGGAGAGGGGGACAGGAGAAAGGGAGATATAGGAGAAGGGGGAAGGGGAGATGGGACGGGGGAAAGCAGATGAGTAGAAAGAAAGGGGGGTTTACCATCTGTAGATACGTCCCTAAGCAGAGTCACTGGGCCCCCCCATCTGTCTGGTTGGGTCCCAATGTTCCCTTAAGCACCCCATTGTTGGAGTTGTTCCTATTCACTGGTACTGGAGCTCAGGGGTACCAGAATCACCTTCACTCTCAATGCAGTGGGCCTGGGGCGTTTCTGCAAATGTGAGTATATGCACAGTAACACACAAACACACAGAAACACACACCCTGAACTCTGACCTCTCCCACTGAGAATGACATCTAAATCGGAGCTTATCCACTCAGAACAATAACACTGCCACACTGCTCAATTGGCCAAATAGCACTGTCTGGGGTTTTCCATGCTGTGTGTGTGTGTGTGTGTGTGTGTGTGTGTGTGTGTGTGTGTGTGTGTGTGTGTGTGTGTGTGTGTGTGTGTGTGTGTGTGTGTGTGTGTGTGTGTGTGTGTGTGTGTGTGTGTGTGTGTGTGTGTGTGTGTGTGTGTGTGTGTATGTGTGTGAGAGAGAGAGAGAGAGAGAGAGGACAGAGTAAGTCCTGGTAGGAGCCATCAGGCAGCACCCTGAGGCTGTGTCTGTTGGCTGAAGGCTGGCTTTGATGGACCAAATCACTGCCTATTATCTCTCCCACATCTATCCTTTCTCTTTCTCTCCCTTCTTTTTCTCTAAAGACACTGAGGCCAATCCATCCACTCTCCAAAACCCACCTGTCATAATGCATTATTTTTTTATTTATATACTGTATACAGTTGAAGTCGGAAATGTACATACAGCTTAGCCAAATACATTTAAACTCAGTTTTCCACAAATCCTGATATTTAATTCAACATAAACTCAATAAGTCAAACAATCTGGAGAAGAAGTTAGCTTTTCTATTGACGATATAATAAATGAAAGCCAACATTTTGATACATGTCCAATTGGATTCACAAGGTATCCAATATGTTGATATAGTGTAAGTAGGATTAGAAATGAAGGGAATTAGATGATCTTCCCTTTCTACATAATGAATAGCACAGCCTGTACTCTCTCTCTCTCTGTTGTGCTTTAAGGCAAAACCCACCTGTCACCATCTGTCTCCACTGTTTTACCCAGTCAGGTGTTGAGGTAGTGGAGGGGGAAGACCGTCAGAAGTCAGAAGAAGCCTCTATGGCCACAAGCAACCATTACTTCATTCCCTCTCAATTTGATACACTTCATTTATTGCTAGGTGAGATCCTGAAAAATAGAGAAAAACGGAGGATTCGGATGTCATATTACCTATAGAATATAACTAATCCACCATGGAATACCTGGATCTCTCTCTCTCTCTCTCTCTCTCTCTCTCTCTCCCTCTCCCTCTCTCTCTCTCTCTCTCTCTCTCTCTCTCTCTCTCTCTCTCTCTCTCTCTCTCTCTCTCTCTCTCTCTCTCTCTCTCTCTCTCATTACAGAAATCATTCCTGCCCCCCATCCCTCCATCTCCATCCATCTCTACATGGACTCGGGCACCAAACATAGCAACGTGACATGAATCACTAATCACTTCATATTAACAGGCGTTAACGAGTATAGGCCCCAACCAGGGGGAGAAGTAGAGGATCCCCCTCACGATATTAAAGAGCTAACATAACATACACAGGAAAAGACCAGAATGCAAAATGGCCTCCAGCCTTTGGAGAGCTTTGCGTTAGCTGCAAAGTTGTTTTCCTGCAGAATTAGGCGATTGACTAATGGCGTAAATGCTGTTAATTACCCGTGCCAGAACCCCAAACAGGATTTTCTGCCTCTAACTAATAAGAAATCAATTAGCTAATGAATTGGTCGTTAAGTGGAAAAGCTAATCTTGGCGGGGGTATTTTTTAATGATTTTTTGTGTGTGTGTGTGTGTGTGTATGTATGTGTGTGTGCCCGTGTGTGTCTGTGTGTGTGCCTATGATCCCGACTAATTGCCGTTGTCATACGGCGCTCTCAGCTTTCAGTATTTCCTAATGAACCTTCATTAGATCATAACTGGCACTCTTGGAAGATTCGCAGGCAAAACCTGCTTCCCAATTATTTTTAATTGCCAGACATTCACACAAACAAGTGCTGCACCTTTGCCGAACATGAGAGTCGTGCCTGGCTTCGCCTGTGTCTCCTTCATTACTCCATTTGAAGACGATTAGATGGCGGGCAGGGTCGCTTTCCAGGCTGCTGTTGTCTGTCTGTATCTAAACAGCTCCATCAGTTCAAACCAGTGGGCTTATTGTTGCTTATTGTTACTCTCCCCTTCTTCACTTTGATTTGTGGCGGCAAGAAATGCTGCTGCTTCTGTCACGGCAGGGATTGGTGTCTGTGTCAACGTTGTACACACACACACACACAGACGTTGTAGAGACATACACACACACTCATTTGTAAAGAAACTGACAAATGTACAAACACACACTCATGCATTCAAGCAAACACACACACACACACACACACACACACACAGACGTTGTAGAGACATACACACACACACTCATTTGTAAAGAAACTGACAAATGTACAAACACACACTCATGCATTCAAGCAAACACACACACACACACACACACACACACACACACACACACACATACAGTCTGTGTGTGCCACAGTACCTGTACATGTGTCAGCCGACAAAAACAAAGGAGTGAGAGCATCCCTCCTAGGCATGAATAATTAAGAAAAGACAAAAGAGCCTTGTTTTTCTTTTTCCATTCGCTCTTTCTTTTTTTTGTGTCTCTCAAACCCCAGCCTCTTGTTTTTTAGAGTTATTCACTATTACAGTAAGATATGGATGAGCGTGTGTGTGCACGCGTGCTCGCATGTGCTTGTGTGGGTGTGCCCTCAGTGCTCACGGAACAGCTTTCTTGGCACAGGTTTCCAATTGGACCCAGTGAACCATCTTATAAATGCAAAAGTCAATCAGATAGATGCATTTTTACAGTTTATCCTGAATTATTTTTTTTCTCATAAACACCCGACTTTGGTGACACTTATAATAAGTTATTATAACGTGTTAATCAGACCTTTTTACCCCTCTCTGCCTTTCTCAGCTGATGACAATCTCAGTAGCCTTGGATTCACGCTACGAGGAAATAATCGATAATAAAGTTTGACAACACTTTTTATGAAGTACATAAGTATAATGTTTTATAACATGCTTTATAATGTATTAACACACTGACTATAAGCATCCATAATAACTCGGAAAGGAGCGGTTATAAAACGATTAGGTTTTATTGATCATTAACTATAATGACTTCTAAGACTGTGGTGCATAAAGTATGATAGCTAGTTATATCACACAAAAGGCCCTATATTACATTAAA
Source organism: Oncorhynchus nerka (assembly GCF_034236695.1). NCBI lineage: Eukaryota > Metazoa > Chordata > Actinopteri > Salmoniformes > Salmonidae > Oncorhynchus > Oncorhynchus nerka. The sequence goes on along the minus strand of NC_088396.1, from coordinate 3,348,208 downwards.
ATAACAACCATAATGTATTGTAAAGCTTTATGACGAACTATTCATGTGTTTCTGTTTGCTTTAAGTAAAGTGATTAACTTAATTATAAAGCACTATAACAGGTATTTATAGCCTTTAAGTAATGCGTGACCATTTACCAGATGGACAAACGCACCACAACACATTAAGCTAACCAGGTAACACTTTATATAACAGTGTGATATGGTCATAAAGCAAAGCTGTCCATTATTTCAGTACACAACAAACATAGCTACATTCACAGTCAAGTGCATGGAAAATAACTGTGTGGCCATAAGTCTGCCAGTGCGGAAGTTGCTCCCGCTAGCTAGCTATCTCCCAGCTCTATCAAACCTTTCCTTGTAGATAGGCAGTTTAGCCGTAACATTCTTGTTTAGAGAGAAGTCTTGTCACTAGCTAGCTAGCCATTCACTCCCAAGTAGGACATGAGCAGAAGCAAGCTATTTATCTATGTAGAGATAGCAGCGCTAGCTAGCTAACTTCACTAACTAAGTAGCTAGCTACAGGTGGAATTAAAACACTTACTCCAAAGCACATTGCACATTAACATCCTCTTTCACTTAAACTCATTTTTGTTGTTGTTGTTGTCATAACACATGATTAAGCATGTTATGAATGATTATATATCTATGTACTTCCTAGAAAGTGTTACCATATGTTTGAATTCTTCCTCTAAATTCACTCAACCCCCCCAAAACAATTTCAGTCTAAATGTAGGCCAAACAAGGTTGTTATTGTTCAGTTCCAGACCTAGGCCGTCAACCCGACTCTCCACACACCCTGTAGACTCAGTATTAACAAATCTGTTGGGCAAGCACATATTCTCCCTGTCCCAGTAATCCAGCTAATATGCTTTCAGTGTCATGCCAGAATCGCGTGCCTTTGAGGTAGCTATTCCTGGAAGTAGTAGTGAAAGTATGCTGTGTCCAAGGCCTCTGATTTATGGTGAAGCCAATCACCTTGCACCACCTGCTCTGGTTGTGTGTGTGTGTGTGTGTGTGTGTGTGTGTGTGTGTGTGTGTGTGTGTGTGTGTGTGTGTGTGTGTGTGTGTGTGTGTGTGTGTGTGTGTGTGTGTGTGTGTTGGGTGGGTATGTGTGTGTGTGTTGGGTGTGTGTGTGTGTGCGTGTGAACGTGTGTGTATATTTCTGTGTGTATATATGTGTTTGTGATGACAAACAGTAGGAAGAGGGCTGGATCAACTTCACTGACGGCCCGGGTTTTGATAGCGGATGAATGGAGCACCAGATGTCTATCAATATTTAGTAGTAAACATCACAAAAGTGTGGCGGTGTGCCGGCTGAGAACGTGTGACAGTCATGAACTGGTAAGAGGCAAAAATAGACTCTGGTTTCACCTATTAAACAGAAAGTGTTATAACTTGCCTGTAGTTTAGTCCTGGTTTCATGGGAACTGTGAAACTCTATGAGTCCTATATTTTGTCAGTGCAAATACATATTGTGATGACCTGCGCTCATATTATGATGTTATAACTCTATACTAAAGCCGTAATTTAATCTCAGGCACATTGTATTCATGGGTTGCACCTCCTCTGTTACTCGGTCGCATCACACCATTGTTATGAGGGTTCTAAAGGAGCCATAGTGGCTCCCGAAAGTTGATTGGTGCCCAGTCATTCTTAATGACGGCTAATGATATTTCACTAGATTGGCTTGGAAATACAATAACATTTCTAAAGTAGGCAAGTCATTTGTGTGAAACAAGTTTTTCATCATTATGATGTTGTCATTACCGAGCAAAGTTTGTCAACAATACCTAACAATGCTAATGTTGGCTAGCTAAAATCCGGTGCTCTCCCCTCAATCTTAGCTAGTTAGCAAATTATATACCACATCTAAAGTCAATTTAACAACATCAAAATGGTGACAAAAGGTTTTCCTACTAATTATTTGCCTCCTTTAGAAATATCATCATATCAAAGCCCCTATAATGCACTTTTGACGAAATCTTCATCAGCACCAATTGAGAATGAATTGAAAAACCATTCAGTCGGAAACAGGTCTTCATAAGAACGTTCAAATCCATATTGTGATGAATCATGCAAAACATGAATAGCGATTAAAATTGACAGGTTATCTCCGATTGATCCGACATTTGCAGAGTTTACCATGCATGTGAACATTACGTGTAAAAGGCGCGTTGTCGACTGCTCTCTAAAACTTGCTTGGATTGAATCCAGTCCTAAGGCTTTTTGTGATTTGTTTTTTATTTAACATATACAGTACCAGTCAAAAGTTTGGACACGCCTAATCATTCAAGGGTTTGTCTTTATTTTGACTATTTTCTCCATTGTAGAATAGTTGTGAAGACATCAAAACTGTGAAACAGCATATATGGAATCATGTTATAAGCAAAGAATATTAAACAAATCAAAATATATTTTATATTTGAGATTCTTCAAAGTAGCTACCTTTTGCCTTGATGACAGCTTTGCACATTCTTGGCATTCTCTCAACCAGCTTCACCTGGAATGCTTTTCCAACAGTCTTGAAGGAGTTCCCACATATGCTGAGCACTAATTGGCTACTTTTCCTTTACTCTGCAGTCTAAGTCATCCCAAACCATCCAAATTCGGTTGAGGTCGGGTGATTGTGGAGGTCAAGACATCTGATGCAGCACTTCATCACTCTCCATCTTGGTCAAATAGCCCTTACACAGCCTGGAGGTGTGTTGAGTCATTGTCCTATATTTGAGATTCTTCAAAGTAGCCACCCTTTGCTTTGATGACAGCTTTGCAGTCTTCTCCCATCGTTTCAACTCCCATTCGGACTCTGGAGATGCAAAGGTCGAGAGCCTTGCGTCGTCCGAAATACGACCCTGCCAAGCCGCACTGCTTCTTGACACACTACTTGCTTAACCCAGAAGCCAGCCACACTAATGTGTCAGAGAAAACACCCTACAACTGGTGACTGTGCAAGCATGCGCCCGTCCCACCACAGGAGACGCTAGAGCACAATAGGACAAGGACATCCCGGACGGCCAAACCCTCCCCTAACTCGGACGACTTTGTGCAAATTGTGCGCCTCATGGATCTCCCGGTCACGGCTGGCTGCAACATAGCCGGGGATCGAACCCAGGTCTGCAGTGACGCCTGAAGTCCCTTAGACCACTGCGCCACTCGGGAGGTCTTGCTGATACTTAATAAGTATATGGTACGTATATTGTATATGCAAGCTCTTAGATCTAAAGCTAAGTAAGCTCTTCAACTATGACTTCAGTAAATAGATTTTATTGATATTTTACATGACACTTTAGACTGCATGCAATAGACAATTGGCAAAGTATCTCTGTGAATATGTGAAAATTAATCTGAAGGGAAAATAGTTTTGTATCATTGTTTTGTATTAGAAATACTCACTTCAAATTCAGCTCTACCGTTGGAGTATTCCACTAGAACAAACTAAATTCTATTGGCTAAACCCAACAAACACCTACAGAAAGTTCACTAATTAAAAGTATGTTTCATATTGTGTTGTGCTTTCTTTCCAACTCAATAAACAAGCAGAAATCAGATTACACACAACCGTCAAACACGCACACACACACACACACACACACACACACACACACACACACACACACACACACACACACACACACACACACACACACACACACACACACACACACACACACACACACACACACACACACACACACACACACACACACACACACACACACACACACACACACACACACATACACACACACACACAGACACAGGCACACACACACACAAATCAAATTACAACAGGTCTAATTGAACTTTATGATGTGGAGGAGAGCATATGCCGTTTGGGCCAATTGAATCATTAGAAAAGTACACTGTAGGCTCAGGACCTGCCAACACTGCAGCTGAGGAAAATATGTGTGGAACTGCAGCCTTGTCCAGGCCCGCACCCAAGCACACACATACAAGCATGCATGCTACCATGCACATCCAGACATTCACAGGCCCATAGACACATGTGCACACATACAAACACACAAACAGATATTGTTGAGAAGGAACCTGCAAGTTAGCATTTCGTTGGACGGGGTATACTATGTGAATCAAATCAAATCACGTGCACAGTTTAGCAGGTGTTATGGCGGTTGCAGTTAAAAGCTTATGTTCCTAGTTCCTATCAATCAACGCAATAAGGGCCCGATTCAGACTTAGGAAATATATGCCTTTCCTACGCACTTCTCAGTAGTTGGTATTCACACTTACCTTATACAGGTGCATAATGGGCTTTGCAGGTGTGGTTCCCTAAATAAATGTAATTCAACTGCTGAAAACTCTCCCACTTGCTGGCCAACAGATTATCTCACGAGTTATCATTCAATAGGATAAGTAAACTAACACTGAAGTGACAGTTATACATGTATGTGGGTACAACTGATGGTGGCTACCGATAGTGGCTAATATTTAACACGATACAAATGGTAAAAAATACAGTGAAAAGTCTGGGCATATAATCAACTCTGTAGGTATGGCACTGTACTGTCATTTGAACACGGCTACAGGATCCTATAGCTTGGATCTCAAACGTCATCCATGCAAGTTATATGGCCAGCATTTCATAAAAAAGGTGATAAACTTAGCAATAAATTAAACGTCCTCTCACTGTCAATTGCGTTTATTTTCGGCAAACTTAACATGTGTAAATATTTGTATGAACATAAGATTCAACAACTGAGACATAAACTGAACAAGTCCCACAGACATGTGACTAACAGAAATGGAATAATGTGTCCCTGAACAAAGGGGGGTTCAAAATCAAAAGTAACAGTAACAGTCAGTATCTGGTGTGGCCACCAGCTGCATTAAGTACTGCAGTGCATCTCCTCCTCAAGGAATGCACCAGATTTGCCAGTTCTTGCTGTGAGATGTTATCCCACTCTTCCACCAAGGCACCTGCAAGTTCCAGGACATTTCAGGGGGGAATTGCCCTAGCCCTCGCCCTCCGATCCAACAGGTCCCAGACATGCGCAATGGGATTGAGATCCGGGCTCTTCGCTGGCCATGGCAGCATTGACATTCCTGTCTCGCAGGAAATCACGCACAGAACAAGCAGCATGGCTGGTGGCATTGTCATTCTGGAGGGTCATGATAAGATGTGCCTGTAGGAAGGGTACCACATGAGGGGGGAGGATGTTTTCCCTGTAACGCACAGCGTTGAAATTGCCTGCAATGACAACAAGCTCAGTCCGATGATGCTGTGTCACACCTCCCACGACCATGACGGACACTCCACCTCCAAATCGATCCAGCTTCAGAGTACAAGCCTCGGTGTAACGCTCATTCCTTCGACGATAAACACGGATCCGACCATCACCCCTGGTGAGACAAAACCTTGAATCATCATTGAAGAGAACTTTTTGCCAGTCCTGTCTGGTCAAGCGATGGTGGGTTTGTACCCTTAGGCAACGTTGTTGCCGGTGATGTCTGGTGAAGACCTGCCTTTACAACAGGCCTACAAGCCCTCAGTCCAGCCTCTCTCAGCCTATTGCGGACAGTCTGAGCACTGATGAAGGGATTGTGCTTTCCTGGTGTAACTCGGCAGTTGTTGTTGTTGTTGCCATCCTGTACCTGTCCCGCGGGTGTGATGTTCGGATGTGCCAATCCTGTCGAGATGTTGTTACACGTGGTCTGCTACTGCGAGGATGATCAGCTGTCCGTCCTGTCTCCCTGTAGCACTGTCTTAGGCGTCTCACAGTACGGACATTGCAATTTATTGCCCTGGCCACATCTGCAGTCCTCATGCCTCCTTGCGGCATGCCTAAGGCACGTTCACGCAGATGAGCAGGGACCCTGAGCATCCTTCTTTTAGTGTTTTCAGAGCCAGTAGAAAGGCCTTTTAGGTGCCCTAAGTTTTCATAAATATGACCTTAATTGCCTACCCTCTGTAAGCTGTTAGTGTCTTAACGACAATCCACAGGTACGTGTTCATTAATTGTTTATGGTTCATTGAACAAGCATGGGAAACGGTGTTTAAACCCTTTACAATGAAGATCTGTGAAAGACAGGGTCCTGAAAAGGGTCTTTTTCTTTTTTGCTGAGTTTTTGTTGATATACTTCAACTTGCTGCCATGTGACTAGTTTTACATGTGTCTCCAGCAATCATAAGGTAAAATATATCTAAAACAATTGCATTAGCGGTAAGTGGGTAAAATCACTGGGAAAGCCAAGCCTCCCCCGCTCCAAAAAGCCATACCACAACCTACACTACTGTTCAAATGTTTGGGGTCGCTTAGAAATGTCCTTGGTTTTGAAAGAAAGCAACATTTTCGTCCATTAAAATAACATCAAATTGATTTGAAATACAGTGTAGACATGGTTAATGTTATCAATTACTATTGTAGCAGGAAACGGAGGATATTTGATGGAATATCTACATAGGCGTACAGAGGCCCATTATCAGCAACCCACACTCCTGTGTTCCAATAGCACGTTGTGTTAGCTAATCCAAGTTTATAATTTTAAAAGGCTAATTGATCATAAGAAAACCCTTTTGCAATTATGTTAGCACGATGGCCAGGCCTGTACTGTCTCCGCCTTCCTGATGGTACTGGGATGAACAGGCCATGACACAGATTGCTGAGGTCCTTAATGATCTTCTTGACCTTCCTGTGACACCGAGTGCTGTAGATGTCCTGGCAGGCAGTGTGCCCCCGATGGTAGGTAGGAAGACCGCACCACTCTTTGGAGAGCCCTGCGGTTGCGGATGGTGCAATTGATGTATCAGGTGTCGATATATCCTGACAGGATGCTCTCAATTGTGCATCTGTAGAAGTTTGTGAGGGTCTTAAGGGCCAAGAACAATTTCCCCAGCCTCCTGAGGTTGAATAGGCACTGGTGCACCATTTCAGGTCCTCAGTGATGGGCACACAGATTATGTTGAAGCTTTTGACCCTCTCCACTGTGGCCCTGTCGAGGTGGACGGGTGCGTGCTCTCTCTGCTGTCTCCTGTAGTTCACGATCAGCTCCTTGGTTTTGTTGACGTTGAGGGAGAGGTTATTTTCCTGGCACCACTCTGCCAAGGAACTCACCTCCTACCTGTAGGTTGTCTTGTCGTTGATAATCAGGCCTACCATTGTTGTGTCATCAGCAAACTTGATGATAGAGTTGGAGACGTGTGTGTCCACGCAGTCATGGGTGAATTGGGCATACAGGAAGGGGCTGAGCACGCACCCCAGTGGGGCCCCCATAATGAGGATCAGTGTGGCGGAGGTTTTGTTGCCTACCTTCACCACCTGGGATTGGCCTGTCAGGATGTCCAGGACCCAATTGCACAGGGCGGGGTTCCGACCTCGGGACCTGAGCTTAGTGATGAGCTTGGAGGGCACTATGGTGTTGAAGGTTGAGCTATATTCGATAAACAGCATTCTTACATACCTGTAGGTATTCCTCTTGTCCAGGTGGGATAGGGCAGTGTGCATTGCAATGGCGATTGCATCTTCAATGAATCTGTTGAGGCGGTATGCAAATTGTAGTGGTCTTAGGATGTTAGATATGATGGAGGTGATATGGTCCTAAGGATCGGACCCTTTTAATACATTTTTGCCTAAAATGACGTACCCAAATCTAACTGCCTATAACTTAGGACCTGAAGCAAGAATATTAATATTCTTGACACCATTTGAAAGGAAACACTTTTAATTATGTGGAAATGAAATAGAAAATGCGCTGTACATGAAATTAATGTAGGGGAATATAACACGTTAGATATTGTAAAAGACAATACAAACAAAAAAACGTACCTTTTCTATTTTATTTTCGTTCCATCATCTTTGAAATGCAAAAGGAAGGCCATACATTTAAGATGGGATCCTAAGTGTAATTTAGATTTTGTCACAAGATGGCAGCAGTGTGTGTGAAAAGTGTCAGACTGATCCAGTGATGAATTACCTCAATACACAATATTTTGAATCAAGTCTACCAGGAGTTTGCCCAAATGTGCCAAATTTGTCAATTTATACATTTTCAAGTACATATCTATAGATATCATACATAAATGCTATGGTAATAAAACATGTAAGTTTACCTACTCCCAGGAATGTCATACATGATGGATCAATAGCTTCCCTACAGAAAAGACACTGACCTTCACACATCTAGATGGCCAAGCAGGGTGGGTGTGGAGCCAGAGACAGCAGTTGGACCTAGTTCCTACATTTGAATATACAAATGGATTTGTTCAAACAAAAATACACTACATTTTATCTCTCAGGATGACAGATCAAGATTACTGAATGTAAGTACATTATTTACCTTCAGAGGTGAGTACTGCACCAGTTGCCGTGATAAAAGTGTTTTGTTTTTGTGCACTCTCCTCAAACAATAGCATGGTCTTTTTTCACTGTCATAGCAACTGTAAATTGGACACTGCAGTTAGATTAACAAGAATTTAAGCTTTCTGCCCATATGAGACATATCTATGTCTTGGAAAGTTGTCAGTTGTACACAACATTTTCTAGTCACATTATTTCATACTGGTTTAGGGACATCGATCCTGTATAAGTTAATTAACTAGCCTCTCAAAGCACTTCATGATTACAGAAGTGAGTGCTAAAGGACAATAGCCATTTAGTTCTGCTATTTTCAATTTCTTGGGTACAGGAACAATGGTGGACATCTTGGATCAAGTGGGGACAACACTGGGATAGCGAGAGATTGAATATGTCGATAAAACACTCCAGACAGCTGGTCTGCGCATGCTCTGAGTACGTGGCTTGAGATGCCATCTGGGCCGGCAGTCTTGCAAGGGTTAACACGCTTAAACGTCATATTCATGTCGGCCACGGAGATCGGGAGCACACAGTCCTCTTGAGTGACAGGGGACCACGTCGGCAGCTCATTGTTGTTAACCTCAAAGCAGGCTAAGGCATTTAGCTTGTCCAGAAGCGAAGCATCGGTGTCCGAGACGTGGCCGGCTTTCCCTTTACAATGCGTGATTGTCTGGAGTCCCTGCCACATGCATCATGTGTCTGAGCCGTTGAAATGCGACTTTGTCTCTGTACTCTACTGACGTTTTGCCTTTTGATTGCCTTATGGATGTCATAGTTGGTCTGCTGATACTGTTCATGATCCTAGTCACCTTGACGTTGTTAAAAGCAGTGGTTCGCGCTTTCAGGTTTGTGTGAATGCTGCCATCATCCACGGTTTCTGATTTGGATAAACTCTAATCGTCACAGTAGGAACAACGTTGCCTATGCACTTCCTGATGAACCCAGTCACGACTCAGTGCATACGTCAATATTATTCAAAGAGGCCGCCTGGAACATACCCCAGTCCGCATGATAAAAAAAATATTGGAACATAGATTCCGATTGGTCAAACCAACGTTGAATAGTCCTTACCATGGCTGCTTCCTGCTTCAATTTCTGCCTATAGGCGGTGAGGAGCAGGATAAATATGTATTCAGATTTCATCCAGGGAGGGCGGTGGAGGGCCTTATATGTACGGGCCTTATTTCCCGTACAAATGATTAATAAAACTTAAAACTTGAAATACACTCATCTTTTCCTCACTCCTTATCTTTACTCCTCCTCTACTCTTCTACTCAAGTGTATATGACTGCAAAAGTTCCATAACATTTACTCCACACATATCCACATGCTTAGGCCTCAGTTGCTCTTCAAATATTAACATGCAATTCTTCGAATTGCACACACAAACACATTCTTTGACTAGCACCATGCCCAAGGAGGAGAGAGTAAGTGGAGGAGATGTGAGATAGACAGGAGGAAAGACAGGATGTCAGAGTTAAAGGCAAACAGACATTAGGCTTTCTACTGTTGCCGTGGCTGTTTCTAACTCTCCGACTCTCCTCCAGTCCCATCTTTATGAACTTTACATGATGCATCATAAAGGCCACAAGAGCCTCTTTGATTGTGGAACTGGAGCTGAAAAATACATCATACATACAAGAGAAGTCAAATATAGACAAACAGTCATGCTACACACAGACTCACAGACTCAAAGAAACCCCCCTCCCCCCCACACACACACACACACACACCCTGCCTTCACCCCGTGAGTCAAGAGTCTAGTGTGCTGGAGCGTCTCAGTGTCATCTCCAATCTCTGTGATCTAAACGTATGAGAATTGATGGTGCCTTCCACCAAATGCTGTTATGGGGGACCTACCTTGTTTATCTAATGAAGACCGTGTCACAGTGGATCTGTGTCCTCTCCTTCTGAAGTGGTGGCAGGAGTTGGTGGCATATTTCCCTGAAATAGGGCCACTGAATTAACAAAATGTAATTGACATAATACTGCCGGTTGGTTCTGGGGGCCTCTTCTCTCGTGTAGTTCGCCTGTGCGGACGGTCCCCTCGCTGTGTACAGATGTCTCTGCACTGCCAGTCACTCGTCCCACTGAACAGGATTTAGGACCATAGACAATATCTGATCAGAGAAGCAAAAACTGTGTGCGTGCGCAATTGACGAGGTCTGTTTGATGGTTTATGTGTCTACACTTTGTGTGTCAGTGAACATTTGTAGATATTTGTATCTGGCTTAGTGCGTAGCCTAAACTGACTGTATCGTGCCAAATTCAAGCAAATTGCCAAATACTTTTGGGAACTTGGGCAGAAAAAAGTTCATGGTGATCCACTGAGGCTAGAAGGGAGGGTCCAGAACAGTAATGTTTGGGAAAGATTTGGTGAAGCGGTAGAAGAGGATGATAGCAGTGCCGGCTATGTGTGATGATTGTGAGGCGCTATATAAATCCGAAAGTCAAGACAAGGACTTCAAAATGGTATGTTCAGATGGGTTAACTGAAATATGGACACTGACTGTAGGTCTATAACCTCTCACATAGCCTAATATAATATGAACTCTTGAAGAATTAAGCATTTCTTGCAGTAAAACGATATACCAAAGGACATTTTGACTTAGGGACCATCTGTAGAGGTGCTATCTTTATCAGCATCATAAAAGCTATTAGTATTTCAACCAACTTAAATATGCATCCAAGCCAAATTGAAATCTTGTGAAAGACATTTTGATTTCTAATTAAAATCTGATTAAAATCAGCCAAACTGATGTATTTTGGACATTTTGCACAGACATTTTTCACTTTATCACATATCGTCTGGCGGTTGCGGATGGGTTATTAGACATTGTGGACAGGTGAACAAACTGCTGACCCGCTCATCACTAGGAGGCACATAACAAGGTTTGCAGGTGTGGTTCCCTGAATACATTTAATTCAACCCCAGAAAACAATTTGATGAGGGACTTTTGTTCAATTTTGTTTTCCTGTTCATTCATCTAAAATAATCCTTTTAAATACTAGCGTTCATTAGAATTTGATCTGCACAAGACTGGAGACTGTGTGATGACAAGTGCTAAGTCTTGCACTGTGTATCAAGTTCCAACTAACGGTTTGCGCTCCATAACTATTGAATAAGCCTGTCCCAATGTATTTTTATATGACCTTCATTAAATAGTATCCACTGCTACTTGACCCTCAGCAACAACCACGAGGACGTGACAGCGTTTCCAGAGGAAGCAAATAAAGGGAGACTAAATCAAATTATGAAAAGGAATGATACGAATGTAGAATACAACTGAGGTGAACAAAAAAAAAGAAATAACGTGGTTATAACTTATGGAGGTCGCTACCGATAATGGCGAATGATATTTAACATATAGCTTACACAGAAAACAGGAACAGTCTGGTAATATGATTCAAACATTTTAGGAAGCACAGTGCTTACATTTGCCTTGTCATCCCATTTGAATTGCGTCTCCAAATGTAATTACTGCACATTCTAAGGTCATACAATAGAAATTCTGCACGGCACAGCGTTTCATACATCAATGTGGAAAAAGGGCATAAATACTGTACGTGTCATGTTGATGTGCTTCTCAGTTTCATGCCATATGACTGGTTTAACATTCAACGATCATAAGGTCTTATATCTAGCCTATAATTACAATCCCCTTATCTAAACGGATTGCTCATTTACCTCTCTCTTATCAATAGCTGTTATCAATTGGTAAATTACTGTGCGTGGAGAATGCTGTTATTTATTTCAGAAACAAATGATTCTATGTTTTTCCACTTGGAACTGACAGGTTCGCATTACCTTTTTCATGGTTTCCAAGCGTGGAAAGGTGGTGGAATTATTAGGGAATTAAGCCAAGGTCAGAATACACATATCTGTAGACACACCTCTGCCACACCTTCATTTATGTCATCTCCACCCCAAACAAATGCAGCCATTTTTATCTCAATATCAAACCGTTTCTGGGTAACATTTAAGTACCTTACTGTGATTGTTTTCAATGAAAATGGTAAAAAATATACCAAAAGTTTATCAAAATACCATTTCTCAATGGGTCCAAAACACCCACCCAAGCCAATCAAGCTGAAATTTCTGGCAATATTTTCGAACAGCTTTTCTCATATTATCATAATTTTCACAATTTCACAGTATTATTCCAACTTCATACTGTGGAAATATATATAAAACAAGAAAATCACATTTTTGCTTGCACTGCCCCTTTTAAACTCAAGGTCAGATTACGTGTGGAGAAAAAAGTGCATAAAGCTTACATTTAGTTCCATTTACTGCTCTGAATTCCCCACCAAGTGCACCCGTTTTAGCTGGGGCTTCGGCTGGGACTTCTGTTGGAGCTCGGGGATAAAGATGGGGCTAAGACTGTGGCTGGGGTACAGGGATGGAACTGAGGCTGAGGTAAACTATGGAAGATATATCGGCAGTAGCGGTGCGTAGGTCATGTAACGGACAGTTACATGACCTACAGCATGGTCAAGCAAGTTAATGTTTCCGTCATTCTTCGCACCATTAAACAATCATTGATTTAGAACCACAGAGAGTTACCGCGAGTCACCGCAAAGAAAACAGGAGCTGCCTCCACTATTCCAGCACCATTTCAACTTCAACATCATGGAATTACCACTGCTCAGTCTAATACAGTGACAACTGAAAGATACCAAAAACAATTTAGTCCAGTCAGCGTAGGCTAAATATCATGTGGCTTTCCATGGTTCTGATTTCTGCCTGCGTCCGCGTGTGTGTGCGTGTTCATGCAAGTCGAAAAACATGTTGACTCGCACTACTTGTAGAGAAATGCCAATGCCATCCACATCTCTTTCGTATTGACGAAATGGTCATGCTGTCATAAAGTACATGTTTTACTTAGCCTAGCCTAACTTCCATTCACGGGCAATATTAGCTAGTTTACATTAGCCTTCTACATTCTAATTACATATTGAACTTCCATCCTCTCAGGCCAGGGGCACAACAACGTATGAATTAATGGTTGGATCAGAATCGCTGTTATAATCGTTGGCCAGTATGGAGAATTAAGTAAAACCACAAGTCCAAATCCCTATGTCCATCCATGGCTAATTTGGAAAGGGACAATTTTAGCTAGCTGGCTAGCCCCCGGAGGACAATAACTCAACGAGGTGCAACAATTCTAGTTGTTCTGTAAATGACGTATGCTCTCAATGGGATTTGATAGGAGTGATGCCAAATTTAAGCTGGCTTCCCTTGACACTTTTTTTTGGTGCGTCAGGACCATCAACAGTTGAGCTCGCTCATTTTTTATACTTTTTTGTCAAGGGAGGCCAGATGCTCGCTGGCTTCCTTTGCCTTCAATGCTACAGGCAGCAACAATGTCATGCTCATTTGGACCAGACAGCATCAGATAGATGGTCTGCACTTTTAGAGACAGAGGGGTGTTGTTTCAATCGCTCGGATGCTTTCTCCAGTAAAATATTATGAACCACAGAGCGACGGAAGATACCATTTCATTTTTTCATTTTTGTAAAAAAAAAAATAGATAAATCCAGCTTCCCTTGGCATCCATGAATACACGACACTGTATACCGGAGGCTTTGTTACAAATCCACAGCCCACAGACAATGGCTGTCACTAACTCTCATTCTCAATTGTATCCCACCCTTCTGAAGTCCTGGATAAATACAGGAAGCGTTAACATGTTTGCTTTCTCACGCTGAAAACAGTTTGTAGCGTTTAGCTTATTTAAATAGAATTTTAATAATTTTAGAATGGGAAGTGTATTGACTATTACATGTTCCAAGTGAATCTATATGCAGAAGTACTTTCCAGTTGCACAAATTCCAGGGTATTGTATTGTAGTGTTGACAGTAGTAAACATCTTTATGACACAAAAACAACAGATCCCTTTCAAAATGAAGTCTTGTCTTTCCAACATGAGGTATGCTCAATATTGAATATCACAGGCTTAAATGATAGTGACGTTGCATAGCTCAATATTAAATATCACAGGCTTAAATGATAGTGACGTTGCATAGCTCAAAATTGAATATCACAGGCTTAAATGATAGTGACGTTGCATAGCTCAATATTGAATATCACAGGCTTAAATGATAGTGACGTTGCATAGCTCAATATTAAATATCACAGGCTTAAATGATAGTGACGTTGCATAGCTCAATATTGAATATCACAGGCTTAAATGATAGTGACGTTGCATAGCTCAATATTGAATATCACAGGCTTAAATGATAGTGCTCAATATTAAATATCACAGGCTTAAATGATAGTGACGTTGCATAGCTCAATATTGAATATCACAGGCTTAAATGATAGTGACGTTGCATAGCTCAATATTAAATATCACAGGCTTAAATGATAGTGACGCTGCATAGCTCAATATTGAATATCACAGGCTTAAATGATAGTGACGTTGCATAGCTCAATATTAAATATCACAGGCTTAAAATGATTGTGACGTTGCATTTCTAATCACTGGATCTTTGGCTATATTGCTGCTGCTAGCCATCCAGAATGCCTCATAAGGAGTGAAGATGCTTTTTTCAAGTGATTTGTCATTACAACAAACAACCAGAAAATTAGGTTGGACATTGCAGCTCATGTGGTTTGCAATGGAAATGACATGTGCTCGTGATAGAAGACAGAGAGAGGATGGTTTTATATTTATAATGATGTTTTCAATCCAACTCATAGAGGGGCTCCATCACTATAAGGAATAATGGTTGGGGGAGTTATGGTAATGTGCAGAGACTGACACACACACACAGCAACAGGGGGTGGCTCAGTCAATCATCAACACCTCTCAACTCATAGCCATACGTACGCGGAGAGGGGTGGCTGGTACATTTGAGTCATTTAGCAGACATTCTTGTCCAGAGCGGCTGACAGTAAGTAGTGAGTGCATACATGTTGGTACTGGTCCCCCATGAGAATCAAACCCACAACCTTGGTGTTGCAAGTGCCATGCCCTACCAACTGAGACACAACACAACACCACACCACGACACCACCACCCATCCCCTGCCACATCATTTGTGTTTATCCGCCTCTCCTCTCTCTCTGCTCTCCTTTACCTAAATAGCATATTTTAAAACAAATGTCTAGTACCAGAATGCAGAGTGCAGGGCTGAGATCATTGACAGCTTGATGTGACAAAGGTCAATTGAAATAACAGCTTTTTGGGTGCTTGAATTCTAAATTGAGTGCTTGTTTATTGGGCTCTTTGACAGAGGCCAGGATCATGGTGGCTAGGCAGACGGACAGGAGTGTATTCACCTACATAAAGACACACACACACACACACACGGTAATGAGCAGGTTATGCTAAGGCACAGGCTGCTAAAATATGTAATTATAATCAACCCCTCTCTCTCTCTCTCTCTCTCTCTCTCTCTCTCTCTCTCTCTCTCTCTCTCTCTCTCTCTCTCTCTCTCGACAGAGGAGCCAAGAAGGCATTAGGGTCATTTAGCAATTTTAATATGCATGAAAAAGATTGGTGTGTTTTTCACCTTTCTAATAATGGGCTTGTAAAATTAGAGGTTTGTATTTGTTTGAAATCTACATTGTTATTTTATTGCATATATTCATGCAAACCGCTACATATCCACCTCACTCTCATAAAAATGTACTGTAAGGTTTACACAGTGAACTGTGACATAAATTATTTTATATATATATATATATATATATATATATATATATATACATATAGAAATATATTATTTTTTTAAAACATAAATGTATACATTTTTTCATATTGGAAAATCGAAACAAAACAGCAGGAAGTGCTATGTAATTAAATGGTAATATAATTTAGTGTATGTATAAGGGCAACTTAAGCTGTTACCAAAACTCCTTATTTGAGAAAAAACCCTGAGGCACCCCTAAGAACATAAAGTAACAAGTCAGACTCCCCTTTGAAATGAGTCATTCACAGTGTGATCATTGTATCTTTTGTATTCAGCCCATGTGTCTGTTCTTTGAGATGACTGGCAGGGCTGCATCTGGCAAAACATCTGGAAAATACAGGTCACATGTGATCCAAATAACTAATATGTGCCCTGGCTGTCTGGCGGTCTGAACAATCTGTCTGTCTGTCCGTGTGTCTGTCCGTCCGTCTGTCTCTCTGACGGTTTGTGGGTTTGTCTGTCTTTTGGTCTGTCTGTCTGTCCATCTGTCTGTCTCAATATTTTTTTTAATCAAAAGGCTTTATTTGCATGGAGAAGGTTACCACATAAACACTTGTGAAAATCATGTTTTTTTAATCATGAGGTAATAAATGTTGTTGGTTAAGTTCAGGGTTAACCGACAATGTAACCAGCCTAATTGTTTTACTTGAGTGTTTATTTTACGTCAACCAGTTGCTGTAAGCTCCTGTCAGTGACTGTTGAGCTTTCATACAACCAATCATATTGGTTCGGCCCCTCAAGGCAGGGCTACCTGCAGAACAAGATTGAATAAGGAAAACTCCACTTACCCTCTTTCTCTCTTGCTTTCTCTCTCTCTCGCCACCCAGATGTATAAACATTTAACATATCAAAAACACATCAATGATCAATAATATTTTACAGGCATTATAGACAGCTGATCTGATATGATGGTATGAAATATTAAACCCAGACACACACAGAGAAGAGAGCAGCTGCCATGTCCTACCTCTCCCTCTCTCTCCACCCCCACCCCTTCAACAACACAAACACATAAACACACACTCACTTAAACATGCTGTCATGTACTCTCAACACGTCACTCATACTCTGCCTTTAACAGAGGTTACAGACATTAACGTCAGTCCGGGGGGGGAGTCCCCCCAGCAGGCTTCCCCCTAGCCACCTGGCTCCAGCGCTCAAAGGTTCCCGGCACGCTGCGTGTCAGAGGCGGTATAAAGATACTAACAGAACAGGAATGGCAGAGCAGAGAAGTAGCATCACACACGCGCCACCGCTGCCTCTCCTCTCGCGCCACTTTCAAGTGATGCTTGTTCTCTGCTTTGTGATGTATGAAGCTGTCAGATTAAGGGGGCCTATCAGGGAGCTGTCTGTGTGTGTCTGTTGGGCCTGACAAGGCGTGTGATGGAGAACACACTGAACAAAGGGTTATATCACCTTCACTGTGCCCATCGCCGCTACCCTTTCATACGGGGGGGGAAAAAGGGAGGAGAAGACTTCTATATCCTTTCGTATAGAGAGGGATGGGAGGAGAAGGCAGAGAGGGGAGCCGTGGAGAGAGAGCGTGTAGCGGTGAAACTCTGCCCCCCCCCCCCACCACCACCACCACTACTCCTCTATGTGGCACCTGGGGAAACGTCCTTGTGCAGAACCCACTTACCCACCCTCCGAGATGCACTTTCTCTCAAACACAGCTGTAAAAGGGAATGTGGGTAGAGCCCCACCTGGTTTGAGCACCACCAAAAAAAAGGTGTTGCCTGTTTTGCATGTTATTTTGTCATTAATACGTGTCACAAATCAGTTTGCAAAACAATGTAAACATGGTCACATGCAAACATGGTCTCTTTTTTGCCTTCTTGAGTAAGGCAGCTCCAAAATTAGCAGCTCCAAAATCAGCCTAGCTCGGTGCTTTCTGTGGTAGAGGGGCAGCCAGCAAAATACAGGGCATAGGGGTTGGTTATCTTCTCTAGTTGCGCCGTGATTGGCTCAGTTTTCTGTCACCGCAAAATCTACAGGGAAAAATAGAAAGTTCAAGCCCCCTTGGGTGCTGCCATAGCAGAAATACCCATCCAAGAAGGCTCAGGGTCATTGGCCACAGATAAAATGACGTCAAATCACGTTATATCTACCGTAGCTTTGATTGGACTGATCGTGTCAACCTCATACTTTCAAAATCTTAGCTAGCAAGCTAGACAAGCAGTCGTCTTCATGAATCACGTTGTCAATCTACTGGCAAATCCTTTTCAATCCTTGTCATGTGAAGAGAAATGATAGAAAACACGTATCGGTGCTCATCGGCCATTGAACATAAACATTACACAACAAGTTGAAAATCGCAAATCCAACAATGAGCGGTTAGTAAGGAATCAGTGGCTAAATGCAAGCATTGCAAAGCAATCACTATTTTTCTTCCCCTGCCTGCTATTCGGTGGAGAGGGTGTGGGGTCAAAGTTTGGGTTTAAGGGTCTCTTTTCCAAGCTTAAAAGAATCAACATTCACACGCAACACCATAGGCCAGAACAGTTTGAATACATTGGCCATACTGTGAATCCAGAATGAGGCCTGCCATGTTCAATACAACTGGAAACTGGGAACTGGGAAATCTCAGACTTCAGTGAGTTCAAGACAAGTGGGAACTCGGGAACTCGGGCCTCTTTCCAGAGCACCGAGCTGAAGATCACTGACGTCATGATTCGACCTTGTTTTTTTTCAGAGTTCCCAGTTGTCTTGAAAGCAACATAAATCCAGAGAATGACAGATTTGATGACAAAGTTTCATGACAACATTTGCCCACAAGAAGTGAGCACAGCACAACATGGTGAATCCAAAAATGTCTCGTATGCTGCTGCATAAATGATGTAATATGCCAGAGAGATGTGTATACTGTAGCTAAGAAAGTAATACTATGTGTATGTTGGGTAGTAAGCTGTTAGTAGCCCATTGCAAGTCAGCCATATAAGCTGACTTTATTCACGGAGGCCCTCCGCACTGCTAAAGCTAACTCTCTCTCCTCTGCTCTCATCCTTCTAGACCTATCGGCTGCCTTCGATACTGTGAACCATCAGATCCTCCTCTCCACCCTCTCCGAGTTGGGCATCTCCGGCGCGGCCCACGCTTGGATTGCGTCCTACCTGACAGGTCGCTCCTACCAGGTGGCGTGGCGAGAATCTGTCTCCTCACCACGCGCTCTCACCACTGGCGTCCCCCAGGGCTCTGTTCTAGGCCCTCTCCTATTCTCGCTATACACCAAGTCACTTGGCTCTGTCATAACCTCACATGGTCTCTCATATCATTGCTATGCAGACGACACACAATTAATCTTCTCCTTTCCCCCTTCTGATGACCAGGTGGCGAATCGCATCTCTGCATGTCTGGCAGACATATCAGTGTGGATGACGGATCACCACCTCAAGCTGAACCTCGGCAAGACGGAGCTGCTCTTCCTCCCGGGAAGGACTGCCCGTTCCATGATCTTGCCATCACGGTTGACAACTCCATTGTGTCCTCCTCCCAGAGCGCTAAGAACCTTGGCGTGATCCTGGACAACACCCTGTCGTTCTCAACTAACATCAAGGCGGTGGCCCGTTCTTGTAGGTTCATGCTCTACAACATCCGCAGAGTACGACCCTGCCTCACACAGGAAGCAGCGCAGGTCCTAATCCAGGCACTTGTCATCTCCCGTCTGGATTACTGCAACTCGCTGTTGGCTGGGCTCCCTGCCTGTGCCATTAAACCCCTACAACTCATCCAGAACGCCGCAGCCCGTCTGGTGTTCAACCTTCCCAAGTTCTCTCACGTCACCCCGCTCCTCCGCTCTCTCCACTGGCTTCCAGTTGAAGCTCTCATCCGCTACAAGACCATGGTGCTTGCCTACGGAGCTGTGAGGGGAACGGCACCTCAGTACCTCCAGGCTCTGATCAGGCCCTACACCCAAACAAGGGCACTGCGTTCATCCACCTCTGGCCTGCTCGCCTCCCTACCACTGAGGAAGTACAGTTCCCGCGCAGCCCAGTCAAAACTGTTCGCTGCTCTGGCCCCCCAATGGTGGAACAAACTCCCTCACGACGCCAGGACAGCGGAGTCAATCACCACCTTCCGGAGACACCTGAAACCCCACCTCTTTCAGGAATACCTAGGATAGGATAAAGTAATCCTTCTCACCCCCCCGTTAAAAGATTTAGATGCACTATTGTAAAGTGGCTGTTCCACTGGATGTCTTAAGGTGAACGCACCAATTTGTAAGTCGCTCTGGATAAGAGCGTCTGCTAAATGACTTAAATGTAAATGTAATGTAAATGTAAGCTATATTTTTTTGTTAAACAGTAGTAAATGAGGCTGAGTGAATGTTTTAGCTGTCAGACAAGGCTGTGCTGATAGCCAGGTGTAGAGGTGATAAGGATTCACTCCATGGTGTTGAAAAGAAAGCAATTGTGCCATGGGGTGAAGCAAATTTTTTAAAGTTTTAAAACTAATTTCCTGCAATTTGACTCATTTTGCCATGACTTGTAATGATATCGGTGTGAGAGTGACTGACCAAATCAATGGGGCCCCTGGGCACGTGCTCTGAATGCCCAGTCGGTATTTGGCCATGATTATTTAACATCCGGCTAGATAGACTAACTTATCAATCTAAACAAGCTGACATGTCTAATAGAAGGAAAAGAGATAAACTGCTGATGCACACCCACATGTCAAATTTGCACCTTGTGTATTCTACAATTCTAACGCTCAACGTTAAGTTGAGAACCCAACTGAGTTTCTAAAAATACATAAAACAATTAAAAATATATTGTTTTGGGCGTTGGGTTGCCCCCTAATGGCCGGGGTACCTAGGTCGATCGATTAATACGCTTATGCCTGGGACCGGCCCTGTGTATGTCTGTGTGCTTGTGTGCATGTATATTTGTGTGAATGTCAGTGTGCGTGATTGTCTAATGTTTGCTGTCGACACAGTCAGCACCCAACAGTAATATGAACTTCCTGCTTTACATAACGCCTATGTCCTGTATACATTATGATTACGTGACCTGTAGTCCTGTTTCATGCTATTCTGTTTAACAGCAACACAGTGCACTTCTATGGGACTTTAACTAAATATCATTTCTAGAATGGGACATAGCATTCTTGTTCATTTATGGATAAATCCCCCACACACTCACAGCACAGATTAAAGTCTCTACAAATCCAACACGAGATCGAAACAGCTTTCAGATTACAAACACTCAACCAAGGCCTCCATTGGAGATGTGGCTTCTATGTCGTCGATCTCTCTGTATGGCACCCAATCAGTATTAGTGTCTAGTGCTGTGTATTCAATGCAGGATGTTACACAAGACCATATGTAAGAACCAGGAGAGAGAGAGAGAGAGAACGAGAGAGGGAGAGAGAGGGGGGGATAGAGAGATACAGAGAAAGAGAGAGAGCTAAAAGCAGAATGAGGATAATTAAAGCCGTGCTTTTCGGTGGTCTGTTTCACCTGACAAATTATGAAAGGCTTTATCAGCGGAGCGCTGAGCTGCTTTCTTCTCCTGTACTCCGCTGAGCCAGACATCAGCTGTTTCAATAACGGTTTGGAAACCAAACGAGTGGGGATGTATTGTTATTCCAGCATGTTTCAGCACCGAATGACAGAGAGAGAGAGCGAGAGAGCGAGAGAGCGAGAGCGAGAGAGAGAGAGAGAGAGAGATACAGTGTGAATTAAGTAAGAGAGACGCTGCTTGAATTCCAATGACAGAGGGAGAGATAATGAGCGGTTTTGATGTGACATGTAAGAGAGATGGATTGAACAAAGGTACTTGCCTGCGCTGAGTGGCTGTGTTAGAGGTCAGCTTATACCCCGCACGGAATACACACGCACGCATGCACGCACGCACTCACACACACCTTTTCATAACCTCCTATGTGGGCTGATCTGTGAACATGCACAGCTACCACGTGTCTTCTGAGGGAATAATCTGAGGCAAAGGGCAGAGAGTGTAACAACTCATGTAAATGAATCAGCATTGAGTTACAGTTTTTCCCAATTGGTAACATATGTTTGCTGAAACTACATCTCAGGTACTCACAACTTTAAACACAAAACCCCACAGACATCTTGCTAAATGAGACACAGCAATCAAAATCATGTACTCCCTGCTCAAAATGATGTGTACACATGAGACACACACACACACAAATCAAATGAATCTAACTTAGTGACAACCAAGATCGCTAATGTGACACATTCAAAACACTACTATCGAACATATTTCTGTGTAAAGACCAAGGTTTTGTTGTTATATTGTTTATTGTTTTTGTTCTCAAACAAGAAAGGAACACAAATGCAAAAATGTACGTTTTATATTTCAACATGACTCATGTTACATGTTAAACAGCATACTGTAAGCAAACATACAGTAAAAATGCGAGCATACGGTAAATATATTTAGCATATGCAAAGGAAGAAAAATAGGCCTATTTGTACTACTGTACTGTACCTTAGAACAATTGTACGGAATAGATAATATAAAATACTGTAAAATCAAAATCAAAAGTCAAGAAACAAATACTCCATTGCAAAACAAAATCAGTCATATCTGTTGTTTTTGCCTTGGCCAGGCAGCGGGGAAAATATCTTCTGGCATGACGCATCCACCCCTGACAGGACTGGAACGTAACCACAGGCCTCCTCCATTGCCTGATAGAACGGCAATTTGTTTATGGGGCTTGCGATCATACACCTTCTACCGCCATGCTGACATATACTTCTCAATGGGGTTGAGAAGTGGGGAATATGGTGGGAGATAGAGAATTGTAAACCTGGGATGCTCATGGAAGAATTTGCGGACCTGAGCAGCCCAATGGAAACTCATGGTGTACCAAATTAGAACATACATTTGCTGCTCTGGATCATCTGGCCCGCTCTGCTCAGGATCACCTGGCCCTCTCTGCTCTGGCTGAAAAAGATTGGATACATATTATTTAAAAAATGGTGCATGTCAAGTTTTAGTCAAATCCTGTATGGAAAATTATATATACCATCTGCTATTCTTTCTTACCAGCTCATCAAAAAGAACAGTTTTGAAATGTGTGTCTTGTATTTTTTGCTATTCGATTAAATGTTAGTTAAAATAACTAAATGGTGAACCTATCATTTTCTATATTGGTGACAAATCTAAATATTATCATGGTAGTTCATTGAAAACTTTGTTTTTGCATGAATGACTCAGGGGTGAAAGATGTGTGAAACCCCAATGACTGCACACTGCGGACCCAGCTTCCGGCAGGGCAGGCGGAGGGGCAGGTTTCTGGATTGGAGAGAGGTTAGTGGAGGGTTGAGAGCCAGACCCGGCCCATTCCCCCGGTAAAGGGGTGTCGCTTACCTGCCCATTACTCCGTTGGTAAGAGGTGCCTCCGGCCTTCCAGCCTTGAACACTGGGCGTCACACCGTAAACAAGCAGAAGGAGGAGACAGAGGGAGGAGACGACAGGACTTATTGAAACGATTCACAATGACCAGGATCGCGGTGTTACCCCGTGAGAGTGGAAGATGAGTCAGAAAAACCACCGACAGGTGGCAGAAGGCCGCTGTGGAACGGGTAAAGGGGTGTCGCTTACTTCCGGGTAGGTGCCTCAGAGCCTTACACTGGGCGCACACCAAGCAGAAGGAAACATAACCCCTCACGTCCTTAGCCAAGGTAGGCCACCAGTACCTCCCGCTCAAACAGCGCACTGTCCGACCGATCCCAGGATGGCCAGAGGAGGGTGACGTGTGGGCCCAATTGATGTACCGGTCACGAATAGCAGACGGGACGTACAGACGCCCAGCGGGACATTGGTCGGGAGCGGGCTCTGCACGTAACACCTGCTCAATGTCTGTGTCCAGCTCCCACACTACCGGCGGCCCCAGGCAGGAGGCAGGGAGTATGGGAGTGGGATCCATGGGCCGCTCCTCTGTGTCATACAGCCGGGACAATGCGTATGCCTTCACGTTCTGGGAGCCTGGTCTGTAGGAAAGGGTAAACACAAAACGGGTGAAAAACATGGCCCACCTTGCCCGGCGAGGATTCAGTCTCCTCGCTGCCCGGATGTACTCCAGATTGCAGTGGTCAGTCCAGATGAGAAAAGGGTGTCTAGCCCCCTCAAGCCAATGTCTCCACGCCTTCAAGGCCTTGACGACAGCCAACAGCTCCCGGTCCCCCATATCATAGTTTCGCTCCACCGGGCTGAGCTTCTTCGAGAAGCTTTGGTGGCGCTGAGCGCTGAGAGAGCACAGCTCCTATCCCAGCCTCTGACGCGTCCACCTCCACTATGAACGCCAAAGAGGGATCTGGATGGGCCAGCACGGTAGCAGAGGAAAACAGAGCCCTTAGGTGACTAAAGGCCCTGTCCGCCTCAGCTGACCACTGAAAGCGCACTGGGCCTCTCTTCAGCATTGAGATAATGGGATCCGCTACCTGACCAAAACCCAGGATAAACTTCCGGTAGAAGTTGTCAAACCCTAAGAACCGCAGCACCTCCTTTACCGTGGTGGGAGTCGGCCAATTACGCACGGCTGAAATGCGGTCACTCCATCTCCACCCCTGAGGTGGAAATGCGATACCCTCGGAAGGAAACAGACTGTTGGAAGAACAGGCACTTCTCAGCCTTGACGTACAGGTCATGCTCCAACAGGCGACCAAGCACCCTGTGCACCAGGGACACATGCTCGGCACGTGGAGTGGAGTATATCCAAATTTCATCAATATACTCCACCACACCCTGCCTGTGCAGGTCCCTGAAAATCTCATCTACAAAGGCTTGGAAGACTGATGGCGCATTCATCAACCCTTATGGCATGACGAGGTACTCATAGTGCCCTGAGGTGGTACTGAAAGCCGTCTTCCACTTGTCTCCCTCCCGGATACGCACCAGGTTGTAAGCGCTCCTGAGATATAGTTTGGTCAAGAAGCGCGCCCCGTGCATTGAC
The DNA here is from genome assembly GCF_034236695.1 of Oncorhynchus nerka. NCBI lineage: Eukaryota > Metazoa > Chordata > Actinopteri > Salmoniformes > Salmonidae > Oncorhynchus > Oncorhynchus nerka. The sequence goes on along the minus strand of NC_088396.1, from coordinate 3,323,268 downwards.
TCAATTGCTGTGGCTATGAGCGGTAGCGGGAAACTATACCTCACAGTGATCTGATTCAGACCCCGATAGTCAATACACGGGCGCAGACCTCCCTCCTTCTTCTTCACAAAAAGGAAACTCGAGGAGGCGGGTGAAGTGGAGGACCGAATGTACCCCTGATGTAGGGATTCGGAGACATATGTTTCCATAGCATCCGTCTCCGCCTGTGCGAGGGGATACACGTGACTCCTGGGAAGTGTAGTGTCTACCAGGAGATTTATAGCACAATCGCCTCCTCGGTGAGGTGGTAATTGAGTCGCCTTCTTTTTAGAGAAGGCGAGAGCCAAACCGCCATATTCAGGGGGTATGCGCACGGTGGAGACCTGGTCTCACCAACGGATACCCCTAAACAGGAGGATGGAACCACCAGACCCCAATCAGAACGTCCGCAGGTAGCCAGCAGGTTGTCCAGCCGGATGGACAAGTACACCAGCTGGTTGAACGTGAGGGTGGTGTCTCTGCAGGCCAATTCCCGACAGACGTCCTTGCGCAGACTGTAGCGGTAATGGTCGATCAGAGCCCTGTTGCTCCATCCCACGCCGGCAGCCAGGGTCCTAAACCCTGGGCGCCCCTCGTCTCCTGCCTCAGATGGAAGAGGCGCTCACCCGCCACTCTTCCCCCGGGCGGGTGGTCGAAGAAAACACAACAGTCAAATAATGGTACATAACCCGACGCACACCAGGACAGATGTGCAGACTGCCCGAAGACTGCCCGGAAACGGTGGGTGAACTCCTCAAACTGGTCCAAACTGGTCCAAGATGGTGGAGCATTGCTGCGTGCTCCCGGACGTGCTCCTCCACCCCTATACCCGGGGTACCTGCTCCTGCTGACTCCATAGTCTGGTCGGTGATTCTGTAAGAGGTGCATACTGGCGGCAGAGAAGTCAGACGCAGGAGAGCAAAACCTGTTTCCAAACCGCGCAGTTTAATACCCCCAAAAAACACCGGAAAACAGAACAATAAAATCATGGGTACATAACCCGACGCACACCAGGACAGACGTGCACAAGCACATACAACAAACAATCACTGACAAGGACATGAGGGGAAACAGAGGGTTAAATACACAACATGTAATTGATGGGATTGGAACCAGGTGTGACGGAAGACAAGACCAAACCAAAGGAAAATTAAAAGAGGATCAGCGATGGCTAGAAGGTCGGTGATTTCGACCACCGAATGCCGCCCGAACAAGGAGAGGGGGCAACTTCGGCGGAAGTCGTGACAATCCTACTTGAGTAAGTCTAAAAGTATTTGATTGAAAAATATATATATATACTTAAGTATCAAAAGTAAAAGTATAAATCATGTAAAATTCCTTATATTAAGCCAACCAGACAGCACCATGTTCTTGTTTTTTAAATGTATGGATAGATAGGGGCTCTCTCCAACACACACTTAACAAACAAGACATGTGTTCTATGAGTTCGCCAGATCAGAAGCAATAGGGTTGACCAGGGACGTTCTCTTGAAGTGTGAGAACTGGACCATTTTCCTGTCCTGCTAAGCAATAAAAATATAACGAGTACATTTTGGTGTTAAGGTAAATGTATGGAATAAAAAGTACATTATTTTCTTTAGGAATGTAGTGAAGTAAAAGTAAAAGTAGTCCAAATTATAAATAGTAAAGTAAAGTACAGATACCCCAAAAACGACTTAACCTCTTGCCTCTACTTGGGACGCTTGCGTCCCAACTAGAGCTCTGGAAATGCAAATGCGCTACGCTATAAATGCTAATAGTATTAGTTAAAACTCAAAAGTTCATTAAAATACACATGCAGGGTATCAAATTAAAGCTACACTCGTTGTGAATCCAGGCAACAAGTCAGATTTTTAAAATGCTTTTCGGCGACAGCATGAGAAGCTATTATCTGATAGCATGCACCAATACACTACAACAGAAAAGCACAGCAGGGGACGTAAACAAAATAATTAGCATTTCGGCGTTACACAAACCGCACAATAAAATAGAAAACAGTCATTACCTTTCACCATCTTCTTTGTTGGCACTCCTAGATGTCCCATAAACACTATTGGGTCTTTATTTCAATTAAATCGGGCCATATAAAGCCAAGATATCGTTATATGTAGACTGTGTGATAAACGAAAAAAACAGCGATTTCACAACGTAACGTCATTTTTTAAAATTCAAAAAGTAGACGATAAACTTTCACAAAACACTTCGAAATACGTTTGTAATGCTACTTTAGGTATTAGTAAACGTTAATAAGCGATAAAAATCATCCATAGGCGATGTAGAAATCATTAGCTGTCGTCTTGGAAAAAATTTCAGGAGAGAGCTCTTCCGGAATGATCTGGGCGGAGACCGGAGGTAAGTCGTGCCCCTCTTTCGGTTCAACCAAGAATCAAAGATGATTCAATTCACAAGACTCTAGACAACATGGGGATGCTGTGGGAGTTGAATGCTCGGTCTTATCTAATTCGGCTCACTGTTAACAATTGCTGGAAGTGGCGCAAGGATATTTATTTCCATTTTCTGTGATCAGGTTTTCCTGCGCTTTCCGATGTAACGCACGTTATGTAATAGCCACAGTCGTGATTTAACCAGTTTTAAAAACGTCCGAGGGTTTCCTATCCACACATTCTAACCATATGAACGTACTATATTCCTGGCATGAGTAGCAGGGCGCTGAAATGTTGCGCGATTTTTAACAAAATGTTCAAAAAAGTAGAGGGTCGACTGAAGAGGTTAAGTAGTACTTTAAAGTATTTTTACTTAAGTACTTTACACCACTGTGTGTGTGTCTGTGTGTCTGTGTGTCTGTGCGTGCACACATTGTGTGTGTGTGTGTTTACAGTATACATTTCTGTGTGTGTGTGTGCCTACCCGCCCTCGTCCATATACGTTTTCCATTTGAAGCAGTATCCAGAGAAATAGTAATAAATAAGGAGAGTCTTGTGTGCTGGCAACCCCAGAGGATTGAGTGAAAGACTGATATAATGCAGCGATACACTTACTCACACACAAACACATCAGACGTTGTCATGCGGCGTAGCACCACAGAAAGAGACGTTTCCCTACATTGATGTTATACCGTCCTGTCTGACAGACACGGCACTCTGATGCAAGCTGGGAACACAAATAACTACACATGAGAGTGTGAAGGAGGGAGGATGGGGACAGGATGTAACCCAAAGGCCTGAATAGTCACCTTTACTCACCCCACACAGCTCACCCAACCCTGCCCACGCTTGTACCGTCTCCTCTGATTCCTGCTACCACCTCTTTGAACAACTACAACAGGGTTGTTTTCAATAGGGCACACCATAAGAAAATGTATGGCAAAGGAAAAGAAAAACAAGCATTTTTATTGGAGAAGTTCAAGTAGTAACTCCCTGTTCACTCCTCTTAAGGGCGGTTTTCTTTCTGATTTGTGCCTACTGAACACAAACCAGTAAATTGTCCTATCCTATATCTACATTTCTCTACTCTATCTCTCTCTACACTAGTGTTTCTCCCTCCCTCCCTCCCTCCCTCCCTCCCTCCCTCCCTCCCTCCCTCCCACTGCCTCTCTCCCTCCCTCTGCCTCTCTCCCTCCCTCCCTCCCTCCCTCCCTCCCTCCCTCCCTCCCTGCCTCTCTGCCTCTCTCCCTCCCACTCCCTCTCTCCCTCCCTCCCTCTCTCCCTCCCTCCCTCTCCCTCCTCCCTCTCTCAGAGTGATTATGGTTGACGTGTCTTGGCCTGTCCCCTGGGATCCTGTGCTGGTCTCATGACTGGTTTTAGATAGGATGATCTAATGGGGGTCACGCTCCCAGTCAAGAGTCTATTCATAAGAATCAATAAATACGCCAGGAGAGAGGATGATAGCTGACAGACGGACGAACGGATAGACAGATAGATAGGCAGACCAATAGACGAATGGGCGGACGGATGGATAGACGGACGGACGGACAGACAGCAGCCATACAGTTAGGTAGTAGGACAGACAGACAGACAGACAGACAGACAGACAGACAGACAGACAGACAGACAGACAGACAGACAGACAGACAGACAGACAGACAGACAGACAGACAGAATATTTCCTATAGTGAATGTGTATGTGATCAGGAACACTGTATTGTCCTCTTTAGAGTGTGATTATGACATCTCAAACTTTGTGTGTGTGTCTGTGTCTATCTGTCTGGCTGTCTGTCTGTGTGTGTGTGTCCCAACATAGTGGTGTCCACAACCAGTAAAATAGTTGAGTCATCTCTGTTAAATACCAGCTTAGCGGAGTGTGTGTATATGTGCGTGCATATGTGTGTATGTGTATACTAATTCAAGGTTTCAGAGGGACAGTGAAATAAATCAGGCCCAGCATATGTGTGTTTACCCCCCCACACCCCCTTGACCCCAAGGGATGCTGGGTAATTGAGCATGAGCTGAGCAGCAATATAAAACTCATTTTACTGGGTGATAAAAACGCTACATCACCCCTGCCAGCTAGTGTTTGATGGAACATGTCCTGATCTACAGGGGATTGGTGCTGATGAGTGCCGCTAATTCTTGTACAATAATGTACAAAATCAACACATATTTAGACAGACACACATACAACAAAGCAAATGCCTGCAGTGTTAAAAAGGGCATATGGCTATTATGAAAGATAAGGATACTTTAGTTTACTTCAGTCTTTTAGTGTGTGTGTGTGTGTGTGTGTGTGTGTGTGTGTGTGTGTGTGTGTGTGTGTGTGTGTGTGTGTGTGTGTGTGTGTGTGTGTGTGTGTGTGTGTGTGTGTGTCATAGCCCCTGACAGAGGATAGGGTTAGGTTTAGGGTTGGGGGTTAGGAAAAATAGGATTTTGAATGGGACTGAAACGTGTGTCCCCACAATTAGGTGTACAAGACTGTGTGTGTGTGTGTGTGTGTGTGTGTGTGTGTGTGTGTGTGTGTGTGTGTGTGTGTGTGTGTGTGTGTCATAGCCCCTGACAGAGGATAGGGTTAGGTTTAGGGTTGGGGGTTAGGAAAAATAGGATTTTGAATGGGACTGAAACGTGTGTCCCCACAATTAGGTGTACAAGACTGTGTGTGTGTGTGTGTGTGTGTGTGTGTGTGTGTGTGTGTGTGTGTGTGTGTGTGTGTGTGTGTGTGTGTATTTGTGTGTGTGTGTGTGTGTATTTGTGTGTGTGTGTGTGTGTGTGTGTGTGTGTGTGTGTGTGTGTGTGTGTGTGTGTGTGTGTGTGTGTGTGTGTGTGTGTGTGTGTGTGTGTGTGTGTATTTGTGTGACCCACAGACATGCCTGCAGTGTGAAGCTGGAGAGCTGTCGTACAGTGGGAACCCAGTTAGCCAGAGCATACTCTGATGTGAAGCATATGACGTTACTAAGCCAAAAAGCAATTTGTTTCAATATCAGACACTTTGCAGGGAGGAATGTCAGGGTCACAGGAGATGAGGTCTGGGACGCTGGGAGAAAAGATGGTCTATAGAAGTTGACCATACAGTGCTACATACACTGTACCCACCCTCCAACCCACATACACACAGACACGCGCACTCCCTGTGGTAGCTCCCAGTTCCTCTGCTCTGTTCTGTGCTCTTGTAACGCATCATGTAATGGTGTAATGAAAGTCCATGATGAGAGCATGTTAACTGCATTATCCAGTCTCCAGAGTTCCATGACATGAAAAAAACAAGATGAGGGAAACTCATTTTGATGCCTAATTATTTCTGGACTTGACAGCCTGGTAGCAGCACGGCCAGTGTGTGTTTGTGTGTGTGTGTGGGTGTGTGTGTGTGGATGTGTGTGTGTTTGTGTGTGTGTGTGTGTGTGTGTGCGTGCGTGCGTGCGTGCGTGCGTGCGTGTGTGTGTCCGTGCGTGTACATGTGTAAGTGCATATGTATGTGTGTGTATTCATTTTGCTGAATCTTTACAGAGCACAGAAATAACTCTGTGATATTTACAGTAGGTGAACTTCATCCAGTTTGTTTGCACACAGAGGTACAGGTCTTCAATTTTCAAACTGCAAACTTTTTAGCATTTGTGGCACAAACCAATGCAAGTAAGTACCCCTGATATTAGCACTTGTTTCACTTCATGTCCAAATCATCTTAAAGTAATTTAATTGAGCTACACAATCATGGGCTCGATTCAATTAGTATCGTGGAAATTCCGCGTTATAGTGCGGTTCAAATTTAAAGGTAATTTCTGATTGAAACGGCATATGCAGCGTTTGCCATAAATGAAGTCTCCACTAATTTGGACATCAAACATGAAACATTATAATATCGAGGATATTGACTTACATTGGTTTTGTGCCACAAATGCTAAACAGCTAGCCATTGGAGATTAACAAAACAAAAGCATAGATTGCTGTCATACCTTGTCCATGGAATGCTTACAGGAAACCAATATGTCATTTTGTCATTTGGGGGAGCTGTTCTTTTAGGATGGTTTAAGCGGAGGCCCAAGTCTAAATGAAGTAGCTAAACTGTTACAGGTGGCTGTTGGCAGCTATTACCCAACTACAGATGCCATATCTTAATTTGATCCTCCTGTTGTTGTATGAATTTTCCCTTCACAGCAAGAAATGTGTTCGAGGTTTTAAAAATCATAATTTCAAATCAAATCAAATGTATTTATGAAGCCCTTCTTACATCAGCTGATATCTCAAAGAGCTGTACAGAAACCCAGCCTAAAACCCCAAACAGCAAGCAATGCAGGTGTAGATGCACGGTGGCTAGGAAAAACTCCCTAGAAAGGCTTTTTAAGTTTGTAATTATTATTATTTCCACTTTAACATTTATGACTTGATTTGCCCTGAGGAAAAATGGACCAAACCCTATAAAAGAATGTCCTTTAATTATAATACTAATTCACATTTCCTGTTGCTGCAGGATTATTTTCCTGCTGTGTAATTCTGGCTCAAATTAAGATATGAGATATGTAATACAGTATTTTGGTATTATGTGATATTTCAATTGAAAGCAACAGCAATGTGGGCTCCCGAGTGGCGCAGCAGTCTAAGGCTAGAGGCGTCACTACAGACTCTGGTTTGATTCCAGACTGTATCTCACCCAGCTGTGAATGGGAGACCCATAGCGCGGAATACAATTGGCCCGACATCTATTGCATCAAAAATCAACATAGCTGGCCATGTCTGCATGTTAAATTTTACTTTATGGGTTGGCTATGTAGGTTACTTCTAGCCCATCGCATTCTACTATTTTAATTAAATTAATATTAATTTAATTATATCTTTACATGAATATACAGTACCAGTCAAAAGTTTGGACACACCTACTCATTCAAGGGTTTTTCTTTATTTGTAATATTTTCTACATTGTAGAATAATAGTGAAGACATCAAAACTGTGTTATAACACATATGGAATCATGTAGTAAACAAAAAAGTGTTAAACAAATCAAAATATATTTTATATGAGATTCTTCAAAGTATCCACCCTTTGACTTGATGACAGCTTTGCAAACTCTTGGCATTCTCTCAACCAGCTTCATGAGGTAGTCACCTGGAATCCATTTCAATTAACAGGTGTGCCTTGTTAAAAGTTCATTTGTGGAATTTCTTTCCTTCTTAATGCGTTTGAGACAATCAGTTGTGTTGTGACAAGGTAGGGTTGGTATACAGAAGATAGCCTATTTGGTAAAAGACCAAGTCCATAATATGGCAAGAACACCAAAAAATAAGCAAAGAGAAACGACAGTCCATCATTTAAGACATAAAAGGTCAGTCAATCCAGAACATTTCAAGAACTTTGAAAGTTTCATCAAGTGCAGTCCCAAAAACCATCAAGCACTATGATGAAACTGGCTCTCATGAGGACCGCCACAGGAAAGGAAGATGCAGAGTTACCTCTGCTGCAGAGAATAAGTTCATTAGAGTTAACAGCACCTTAGAAATTACAGCCCAAATAAATGATTCACAGAGTTCAAGTAACAGACACATCTCAACATCAACTGTTCACCAGAGACTGCGTGAATCAGGCATTCATGGTCAAATTGCTGCAAAGAAACCACTACTAAAAGACACCAATAAGAAGAAGGGACTTGCTTGGGCCAAGAAACACGAGCAATGGACATTAGGTGGAAATCTGTCCTTTAGTCTGATGAGTCCAAATTTGAGATTTTTGGTTCCAACCGCCGTGTCTTTGTGAGAGGCAGAGTAGGTGAATGGATAATCTCTGCATGTGTGGCTCCCACCATGAAGCATGGAGGAGGAGGTGTGATGGTGTGGGGGTGCTTTGCTGGTGACACTGTCAGTAATTTATTTAGAATTCAAGGCACACTTAACCAGCATGGCTACCACAGCATTCTGCAGCAATACGCCATCCCTTCTGTTTTGCGCTTAGTGTTTTCGACAGGACAATGACCCAAAACACAACTCCAGGATGTGTTGGGGCTATTTGACCAAGGTGAGTGATGGAGTGTTGCCTCAGAGGACCTGGCCTCCGCAATCACCTGACCTCAACCCAATTAAGATGGTTTGGGAGGAGTTGGACTGCAGATTGAAGGAAAAGCAGCCAAAAGTGCTCAGCATATGTGGGAACTCCTTCAAGACTTTTGGAAAAGCATTCCTCATGAAGCTGGTTGAGAGAAAGCCAAGAGTGTGCAAAGCTGTCCTCAAGGCAGCAGTGTGATTCACATCAATGCTCTATGTAGATATCAATAATAAATGATATCCATATCGCCGTAGACTACGCCACAGCTGTCATCCTTACCTCCAAGTGTTTATTCAAGTTGGATAATCTTTGGATGCCGACAGCAGTCACACCATTGGAAGACATAGCTTGAGCTGTAGTCTACAAAAGCCTATTCCTGCTCTTCTCCCGCGATCCATCAAACTCATTTGGTGTGTCATCAAAGTGGTCTCTGACTTCTGGCCAGACTCACTTTGGTGGAACAAACTTGAACTTGCACCCTTTTTCAATGCTGGTTTGAATATATTTGAGAAAACAGAGAAGTGTCAAAGATTATTTTTCACAAATGTCCTTTCTGAATTTAAAAGCAATATTCCTCAAAGTAATCATCTAGTTTTTCCAAAGTATCTGTAATCTGATTACCATATTAAAGTGACGGATTACAGTTCTTTTGTAATCAGTTACTCTCCAACCCTGGGTCCCTTTAACCTTACAGTCAACTCTTAAGTGCAAAAGTACAGTACGGTTTTCCAGTCAATTCAATCAAATAATGTTTTATTACTCCTGATAACTTCCTGCTCTGGCTAAGTACATGCTGTCACAACAGTCCCAAGCCATTGCATTTATAAGGAGTTGACTGTTCCTCCCATGTATGTGCCTCCTTTTTCTCCCGAACCAAGATTTTCCGGTTGCAAAGTTTGGAGTCCCTTGTTATGGTTGAATAAATGTCTGTTACACTCGGGGCCGCTGCAGAAAAGCATTCAACCACACTGGGTGTTTTTGTGGTTCCTCACATAGATCTCTCTAATAGTGGTAGGCTGTCTGTTAGCTCTGAGGATACACAGAGAATTACCCATCTGATATATTGAACTCACAGCAGAAATAGATGCTTTGGGTGACTGTGGTTGGTTTGATTTTTGAAGAGATGTTTGGAGAAACCCAAAAATGCAAACTGAAGAAATCATCCCTCTCTCTCTTGTGCCTTTGGGCATAACTGGAATGTTAGTGAAATTAGGTTTCTTCATCTCTGTCTGTCTGTCTGTCTGTCTGTCTGTCTGTCTGTCTGTCTGTCTGTCTGTCTGTCTGTCTGTCTGTCTGTCTGTCTGTCTGTCTGTCTGTCTGTCTGTCTGTCTGTCTGTCTGTCTGTCTGTCTGTCTGTCTGTCTCTCTCTCTCTCTCTCTCACACACACACACACACACACACACACACACACACACACACACACACACACACACACACACACACACACACACACACACACACACACACACACACACACACACACACACACACACACACACACACACACACACACACACACACACACACACACACACACACACAAACATATGTGGAATCAACCCCAGGGGACTGATTGAATCCTTCCTGCCTGTGATGGAGACGTGCTCCAGTGCAACGTAGCACAGAATTCTCTAAATTGGAATCTCCCTGGATTCGAGTGAAAATAAAGAAGGAGAGGGGCATCCGGTGGGCCTTATCGGTTTATGATTGTTCTTATCTTAAGCACATTAACCCCTTGATTGTTTAAATATACACTATTAGAGGCTATCAGTGCCGGGAAAAGGAAGAAGAGAAAAAGCAGGATAAAAAAAGAGAAGGGGAAGTGTTCATGCGCCCATCCATGCATGAAACGTGATGCGATGCTGGAAGGGTATGCTGCGTAAAAATAAAATGAAAACTGAGTGGAGAAAGGAGGGGTATGGAGGGTGGGGCAGTTTGACTCGTCCATTAAGGTGCAATTGTGCAATTTCATTCCTGTTCCAGCACAATGAGGAATGAGATTAAGCTCAATTTGGACCTGTTCAGGAGATCTCCTCACCTCTGTCAGGGGCTATGGTACACACACACACACACACACACACACACACACACACACACACACACACACACACACACACACACACACACACACACACACACACACACACACACACACACACACACACACACACACACACAGCCATGTCAGCAGGCCCCCAGGGAAATCAGGCGTCTCCAGACAGGTCAGGCCTGGTCCATGTATATATTCATGGACTTAATCTGGCATCATTTCTGCACAGCCGGAAAAAGAAATGTATTTATTACTTTACACAGTCCCCATTTTGCCTGCTCACCACAGCACATTGGCCTAACGGTAGAGCCATGCGACAGGCTTAACATCGTCAGGGCTTCACCCCCATAGTGTAAACTAGATTGTGTGTATGTGAGGGGGCAGGGGTGTATACGTGTGTGTGTGTGTGTGTGTGTGTGTGTGTGTGTGTGTGTGTGTGTGTGTGTGTGTGTGTGTGTGTGTGTGTGTGTGTGTGTGTGTGTGTGTGTGTGTGTGTGTGTGTGTGTGTGTGTGTGTGCTCACAAGCTTGCATGCCTGTACTTGTGTGTATGTGTTTGTGTGCCTGCCTTATAATATTCTGAACTTGTACAGAGGACCCAAACAGTGGCATCTGTGGTAGTCAGTTTGAATGGGAGGAAGGGAGATGTACCCAGCAGATGCTGTGTGTGTATTAAACAGATGAATTATTAAAGCATGTCTGACAGATGAAAAGTGGGTCCTGAGGCTAGAAAGGAAAATGTTGATTCTACAGCCATAGACTGTAGTACACTTAGCTTCTGCTCTCGACTTATTGACTGTCTCAATCAAGTGAGTAAACATTCTTTTTTTGTTGCTCAGCTGCAACCATGCCCAAATAATATGTTACATCGCCTGGGATGCAACATCAAATGTAAACGTGTGTTTAGTGATTAATATGAGATAGTGAGGGGTTTGTGTGTGTGTGTGTGTGTGTGTGTGTGTGTGTGTGTGTGTGTGTGTCAGCTCTTAGCCGAAGGACAGTGCCATATTCTCCCCAAGCCTCCCACCTGAGCTAAACATACAGGTCAAATATATCCTCCTTCTCTCCCTCAAACAACTCATTATCTCTGCCTCTGTCATTGGAATTCAAGAAGCGTCTCTTTCTTTTACTTAATTCACACGGCATCTCTCTCTCTCTCTCTCTCTCTCTCTCTCTCTCTCTCTCTCTCTCTCTCTCAAAGTCCTCTTTCTGTTGCACACCATTGCTCATGCATATTCACCATTCAAAGAGAGAATGAGAGAGAACGAGAGAGAGGACAGGAGTCAGGAAGACTGCCAAAATCCTAAACAGTGGTGATTTGGCTTCCTTTTTTAAACAAAAAGAGGTTGATGTGTTGGAAAGAACCCCAGAAGTCCCAGGAGGAAAGGAGAGGTTTGGGGGGATGCAGCAGGCACATCTGTCTCTGGCACGGAGATTGGTGTGTGTATGTTTGTGTGTGTGTGTGAGAGAAAGAGAGAGAGAGAGAGAGAGAGAGAGACAGAGAGACAGAGAGAGAGAGAGAGAGAGAGAGAGAGAGAGAGAGGCCACCTGCTCCTGACATGCTCCCAGTCTTCCCCCAGACCTGCCACCAAGCAAATGGCTGACAAATTATTCCATCCAGGATCTGAGGATCTGAGGTGTATCTGATGGAGGAGGCCAAGGAAAACGGTGAAATGTTCATCCCATTACCTACTAAAGATATATACTCACGCACACTGTACCGAGCCACAGGTTGCTGCAAGTCCCAGGCCTAGGGGAGTGGGTCTCAGATGCAGATCAGCAGCCCCTCCCCCATGCATTAATCTACAGGTGTACAGCAGGATCAAGGGATAAAGTTGAGGGTTTAGACTTCAGAACATCACTAGGACCTAACCCTCGCCCTCACAGACGGACAGAGGCAGACGGAGGGACGAACAGTCAGACAAATGTTGTACCATTTTATTGAAGACAGATGCTAACTGATAACAAAATAATGTATTGATAACAGCGCTGTTAAGAAAGAAAGAAAGAAAGAAAGAAAGAAAGAAAGAAAGAAAGAAAGAAAGAAAGACACCATCAACACATATTATATGTGAAGTGAGGTTTGAGGTTTGGGCAGAGAAACTCCAAACTCTTTTGCTCAAATATAGGTTGATATTTGTATTGCTCTTTGTTTTTTAATAGTGAAAGGAGAGAGAGGTAGAAATCAAAAGAAAGAAATGGGAGATGGAGAAACAGAGAGAGCAAAATACTTACGGAGACAGAAGGCCTTTGGTAGTTCATTGACTCATGTTGTGTTTGCTGTAATATCATGTGAAACTGGCTTGTGTTGTGTCTCCCGTCGGACTCGGCAGTTCTGTTGACATTTTCCTGTTATTTGTACACTGCAAAGCGGTCCATTTTTCCCCCATCAAAACCTCTTTGCATGACAGGATGTCTTTTGTGTTTACCTTTATCTGCTGTCAGAGAGAGAGAAAGAGAGAGAGGGGGGGAGAAAGAGAGAGAGAGGGGGAGAGAAAGAGAGAGAGAGAGGGGGAGAGCGATAGAGAGAGGGGGGAGAGAGTGAGAGAGAGAGAGAGAGAGAGAGAGAGAGAGAGAGAGAGAGAGAGGGAGAGAGAAAGAGAGAGAGCGAGAGAGAGAGAGCGGGGTTATTGCTCGGGAGCAGGGGGGGAAGGTTGCTTTGTTCCCTAAGCATTTTAGTGAAGGCAGGAACTGGCTCAAAGGCTGTCAACACACATCACACACACACACACACACACATACACACACACACACATACACACATACACACACACACACACACACGTCCATGCACACATCAACATACACATCAATACATACATCAACACATACACACATGAGCTGCTCTCAACTGTTCTCCCAGTAAAGATCCAACATTTGAAATGAACATGGTTTCAGGAGTGCTCAAACACACACATACAGTAGAAAACACACAATGCTCATTACACAGGTTTCTTGCCTGAGTGGTATTTTTAGTTCATGGATGCCGCATTGGAGAATGAATCAGAAGCAACGTGAAGCACCAGAGAGAGAGAAGGACTATCCCTTAGAAGGGTACTGTACAGTACAACATCTCTTTTCCAGTGAAATACATCATACACTCATATTATTATTTTAGATTTTTTTACCCCCTTTTTCTCCCCAATTTGCAACTCCCCAACAGGCTTGGGAGGCAAAGGTCGAGTCATGCTTCATCCAAAACATGACCCGCCTAACCTCACTTCTTGACACCTGCCCACTTAACCCAGAAGCCAGCCGCACCAATGTGTTGGAGGAAACGCTGTTCAACTGACAATCGGGGTCAGCCTGCAGGCGCCCAGTCTGCCACAAGGAGTCGCTAGAGTGCAATGAGTCAAGTAATGCCCCCCGGCAAAACCCTCCCCTAACCCAGACGACGCTGGGCCAAAATTTGCGCCGCCCTACGGGACTCCCAATCACAGCCGGTTGTGACATAGCCTGGGATTGAATCCAGGTCTGTAGTGAGGCCTCTAGCACTGCGATGCAGTGTCTTAGACAGCTGTGCACCTCGGGAGGCCCCCACACTTATTTTATACTGTTCATCAACTACACTCTTAGAAAAAAAGTTTCTTTCCAGAACAGAAAATGGTTCTTCACCTGTCCCCATAGGAGAACCCTTTGAAGAACCCTTTCTAGTTCCAGGTAGAACCCTTTTGGGTCGAGGTAGAACCCTTTTGGGTTCCATGTAAAACCGTTTCCACAGAGGGTTCTACATGGAACCCAAAAGGGCTATCCTATGGGGACAGCCGAATAACCCCTTTGTAATCTCTTTTTTTCTAAATGTACACAATCTTAAACATTGGAAAACAAAATGAAAAAGGCTTGGAGGAGTCCATTCCATTTGAAAAGCTGTGTGTTCTAACTGTGGAGTGTGGAATCACAGGCCTTCTTTCCCAGCTGTGACAGTTTGCCCCTTGTGTCTTGGAGACATTTAACCACCAAGCAGCCCTGGCAATCTGCAGACAGACACACCAGGCTTGTGGTTGTTGTTAGGAACTCTCCACAGTCTCTCGCTCTAGTCTGTATACAGAGCACAGATAGAGAGAAGAGTAGAGACAAATAGAGACAGAGAGAGGGAGAAAGAGAGAGGGGGTAGAAGGAGTGAGAGAGATGCAGAGAGATAAAGAGATAGAAATAGAAACAAGAGAGAGAAGGATAGATAGATAGATAGATAGATAGATAGATAGATAGATAGATAGATAGATAGATAGATAGATAGATAGATAGATAGATAGATAGATAGAGAGAGATGCAGAGAGATAAAGAGACAGAAATAGAAACAAGAGAGAGAGAGCGTGAGAGAGAGAGAGAGAGATAGAAAGAGAGAGATGCAGAGAGATAAAGAGACAGAAATAGAAACAAGAGAGCGAGAGAGATAGAAAGAGAGATGCAGAGATAAAGAGACAGAAATAGAAACAAGAGAGAGAGAGAGAGAGAGAGAGAGAGATAGAAAGAGAGATGCAGAGAGATAGAGACAGAAATAGAAACAAGAGAGAGAGAGAGAGAGAGAGAGAGATAGAAAGAGAGAGACAGAGAGGTTCACGGGTTTATGGTCTTTGGGTCACCCTACCAACCATGGCTTTTGCTGTAAATAAAGCAGCGGGGTCAGTGCTTAGTTCACTTCATCTTCTTCAGCGTTTTCTCCCTCAGTTCTATCCTCCATTTAGGTTTTCCCTTTAGAAAGTGGCTGACCACAAACTCACATTGTCCCATGTCGTTCTCCACCAAGAGGAGGTTCCCAGACTATGTCTGGGTTCCGTGATATGCCGTGGGCAGTTCGGTCTTTCAAGCTAACCATCCCTTGGCATATTATTTCAATGAAAAGAGATGTCTATGCCAATGTATTGTCTACATTTCCGTGTTTTTTTGTGGCAGAGTTTAGGGGGGGATGTGCATTTTTCAACAATTTTCAGAGTCAAAGATGGACCAAGCTTAAGTTTCAGGTTTTGCGCATTTATATTATGCAAATTAAACTACTTTAATACTGTATTTGTACAACAAGATCTCATCAATTTACTGCATTATTTGATGTTTGTCGAAACAGTTATCCAACTATTTTCCCACAATTATGCGTTTATGCGCCTCTATGTTTAATGAGTCCAAGTCTATTCAACCCTAATTATCCTGCCTTTCCTTCTCTCTCCCTGTTGGTTTGCCTCTATGGTCAGTGGACTGGGGCTCTCAGAATGCTCCAGTTCATATTCACTTTTAATTGAGTGATAATAAAGAGGGTTCGTCTGAGATTATGGCAGCAGAAGTGCATTAATGTGAATGAGGCTCAGTGGATTATCTTAGCCTTCCATGCTGTCCATCCAGTGGAGAGAGAGACACACACAGAGAGAGAGACCCTGAATGGACCTCTGAGCAACATAAGGCCAATTAGCATGAGAGTCAGACCGTGTGTGTGTGTGTGTGTGTGTGTGTGTGTGTGTGTGTGTGTGTGTGTTCCAAACCAAATTTTACGGACATTTTGGTGTCAAATTAGAGAGAGCATGTATGAAAATAGCGATGGTATGTGTAGGAAGTAAAAACCGAAGGCTATATCTATATCTCTAGCTAAATCTCTCTCTCTCACTCCCCTCTCTCTCTCTCTCTCTCTGTGTCTCTCTATCCTCTGTCATTGTTGTTATCAAATGATACAGTTGCTCAAGCGCAGCGTTTGAATCCTAAGGACCTTTGGGAGGGGATTTGTCTCCGGCAAGCCCCCTTCTAACGGGGATTAAGAGGATTAGAAACCATAAAATGACCCCTGCTCCATCTCCCTTGGGCCAGGCCCAGTGTTTCCCAGCCTGCACCCACCTCAACCAGGGACGGACCCCAGACCGCATGGCCCGCTTTACCAACGTTTTCCCTGAAGGTCCCCTCTTAGCATGACAAAGGGGAGCCAACAATCCCCTGATCTGCCATGGCAGAGCACAATGAGGTGCCTACAGTCTCCCCTGCTCATTTCCAATGGGACAAACCGCATTACACTTGGCAGTGACATTGTTCTAAACTCCAAACATGGAGCCCCCTTCTTTCTCCGCGGAGCTCAAGGTGTCATATTCATTATTTAAATCTGATGTGGATTTTCAGCTCCGGATCCCTCCAAGGCCTTCGCCAAGAGCCAGAAGGTCTGGGCTCTGCATTCGTTTTGTTAATTAGACCTGAAACAATGCTTTGATCTCCAGCAGAATCGGAGAAAAGGGGAAACTTCCCAAAATAATTATTTTCACCCTAACCTATTTTTCTTTACAGATCTTTTCTATTCTCTCTCTTTTTGGGGGGCATGCGTTTGCTAACCATGGTGTGTAGCGGTGATTTAGGGCGCACCACGCCTGAGCGGAAGGGTCAAGGGTTTTGCAGTTAACCAGCTTCATAGGGTGAATGATTAAGGTAATTGTAGCACATTTCTAATCCGCTCAGGAGACCTGACAGAACAGTTTACTCACATTATATCTACGCAATGGTACGGCTAGTACTGGATTTATTTCAAAGGAATAGAAATAAAGAATGAGGTGTTAAGTGTGGGTTTTGTCTCCCTCTCTGATTCAAACTTGATGAGTACTTGAGACAAGAAAGCATGAGTTGACAATTTGCTAAACATGTCAAATATTTCCCTGCTTTTCTTTTCATTCAGGCCTTTGTGTGTACTGCAGACGGTCTGTGATTACAGCATACTTTACTTGACTAACGAATTGCATGGCAAACGGTCTTTTTTTTTAACCACATTTAAAAATGCTACCTATATGTGAGTTTAGCTTCAAAAACACTCTTTCTTAATGACAATGATTTAATGCAAGATTGGCTTTAATGGAGGGTGAAACCTTCAAGGCCTTTCTGTCTTGCAGGCAATATCACACAAACCAGCCCAACTAAAGGAGGCCCTGTCGCAGCTTCCCATACCAGCAGATGTCTCATGAGGTAGACCTGTATAGGGAACAGACTTCTGCTCTGACGGGGAAGTCTGTGTGCATGTCGTTTCAAATATTTGGAATATTTCTGATATCTCTGATATATCGGGCACCGGTCATAGGATAGTGAGCATGAGAGACAGGACAGTCACTAAGACAAGCATTAGCCGTCCCGTTGTCATCCTCGGCGATATACCACGAGACAGTCCTCTCTGCTGGGTTCCATGTCACACCTCTTTGTATGCCCCAAATTGATGAGTTTATGCATAATTGAAACTTGTTTTTTACGAAAAAGAGAATGAGGACTGTGTTTCCTCTATCGACTGTGAAAGGCGGATGGTGTGTGTATGTGTGTGTGTGTGTGGGGGGGGTGATGGATAGAGGGTGGGAGGAAGGGGAGATGGAAGGAGGGGGCTATAAAGAGATAGAGAGGCGCGATTGGAACCTTCACCGCTGGTTCTCAGTGGGGACGTGTGGAGGGAGGGAGGGGGAGGGAGGAGGGAGGGAGGGAGGGAGGGAGGTGTCAGAAAGACAGGCTGATGTTTGATATGCAAAGGCGGGGAGGGAAGACAGCCTCGCCTCCTTAACAGACAGAGAGTAGCGCTGGAGCTCCAAACGCTGCCTACCTTACTGCCTTATCCCCTCTCTCCCTGCCTCCTCTTTGGCTCCTTTGGGAGCCAGGCTGACGGGAACACCAGGGACTCTTAAAGTGAATCAAGCCCTCTGGTCTATGTGGAAAATTAATTTACTCTCTCATTGTAGCGTGGAGCTCAACTCCTGGGCCCTGCTGTACTACACAGAACTAGGAAGAGGTTTCAAAGCCCTCCTGTGTAGTGTAGAGAGCGAGAGGAGGAGAGATGGGCAGAGAGAGAA